>NC_079166.1:10702711-10740211 GCF_947568905.1 Ostrea edulis
AGCCGTCATATAACAACAAACACATCATTATGAAATAAATCACTGGAAGGAAGTCCTGTTTTTACATTTTTTTGTAATTCACTACAGTGCCGGATCCAGAGGGGGGGCCTGGGAGTTGGACATCTCTTCCACCCTTCGTCAAAAGACTTTATGAAATAATGCATTTTGAGGGTGGACCCCCCCCCCCCTCCTTCCTTTGAAAACCAAAATTAATGGTAGACCCCCCAACTTTAAAAACTTCCTGGATCCGCCCCTGCACAAATTCAACAAATCCTAAAATATTAAGGAAATAAAACTCGACCACATAATATTGGATAAGCTCGCATGCGCGAGTGCAACAGAGTTTATTCATACAGTGTACATAGACATCTGGAGGTTCATCATTTCACTCAACTCATTCTACAACAGAAAAATAGAATGTTACTATATTGTAAGTATATCAAAACACAAATATGTATTTGGTTCCAAAACAGAGGTCCGCTGCATACCCCCCCACCACCCCCCCCCCCCCCCCCTCATTGCGACCAATGAATATTGCTAATCGTTTTTAACTATAAATATGATTATATTTGTACAGAAGGCCGAATTCAATATAAAAAAGGGATATAATCAAAGAATTTATATCAATACATTGTTTGCAGATTCCAATTTTTTAATGAAAGGAAATATTTACGTCTGACGTAAATGTTTGCAAAATAAACTAGGCCAAACCAACTCAAGCGATAACATACAGGCTGACACGCCGCACAGGTATTTAATTCTCAGGACTAGACGGAAGGTCGAAATAACGGAGGCCATGTTGGATTTTAAGGTGAGACTAAATTATTATTATAGTAATGACCGCTGTGTTTTATATCATACTATAATACTATTTCGTAATTGTTTTAACCTGTCAAAATCTTGAAATGACATTCCGTTTTTATTTAATCAACAGTAAACTTCTCGTGTGATCCTGGCATCAGAAATGCATCCCCGGCGCAGTGCTCAGGAAGTCCTACTGTGTGACCTCTGTGAAACTGTCCCCCTACAGAGTCATTGTGAACTTTGTAATATAAATATATGTGTTAACTGTGCAGTAAAGCATCTCTCAGACTCGTCTAAAAGACACAATGTCGTGCCCTTTTTACACAGAAAGTCTACTAACTACCACAAATGCCCAGACCACGCCGATAAACACTGTGAAATGTACTGTGAGGAATGTGGCATTCCTGTCTGTTCTACCTGCGTCACTTCAGGTAAACACAAAGGTCACGAAATATCAGATATTCTGGAAAAACTCAGCGCTAAAACAGAAAGTTTACAAAAAGATCTAGAAGAACTCGAGACAAGGATTTATCCCCGATATGATGAAATGGCGTCTGATGTCCAAACTGAGAAAGCCGAATTAGAAAGGAAATACGGGAAACTGACGACAGATGCCGATGAACAAGGAGAAATCCTACACCGGGAGATTACCGCCATTGTCAACCGACGGAAATCCGCCATTGCGGAGATGAAAAACAAACACCTATCTACCCTGAATAAAAATACAGATGAAATCACACAGAAAATGACTGAACTCAAACAGATCATGTCCGACTTGAAATCAATCCTAAAATCAAATGACGTCTCCTTAACCTCAACTTACAAATCTAGGAATTCCGAATTTAGAACATTACCGCCTAAAGTCCGAGTCACATTACCGAGTTTCTCTCCTCAGAAAATAAACAAAGATCAGCTCAATGAAATGTTCGGTTCTCTGTCGCCATTATCCATTAACACAGAACATGGCGACACAATGAAGTCAGCAGAAGCTGTATCGTCTCCTCCAGTCAAACCACTGCTTGATGAGCCGCGCGTCACCGCCACCATAGACACTGGGTATAGATACGGACTATACAGTGTTAGCTGTCTGAGTGAAGATCAAGTCTGGACATGCGGGGATAACGAAACCATGAAGCTGCTCAACCTCCAGAGTAAACTACTGACATCATTACAAACCAAGTCAGGGTACAGACCAGAGGACATAGCAGTGACACGGGACGGAGATCTTGTTTATACTGACCCTGATAAAGGAACTTTAAACCTGATAAAGAATAAACAGATACAGACTGTGATCAGACTACAGGGGTGGACACCTCTCTATGTCTGCTGTACCGCGGCTAACGACCTCCTGGTTACCATGGAGAGTGATGATAGAGAACAATCCAAAGTCGTGCGTTACTCCGGCTCCACAGAGAAACAAAGCATTCAGTTTGATGATCAGGGTCGTCCTCTCTACTCATCTGGTTATATAAATATCAATAAATACATCAGTGAGAACAGGAACCTGGATATCTGTGTGGCTGACTGTGAAGCTAGAGCAGTAGTGGTGGTCAATCAGTCAGGAAAACTCCGATTTAGATACAAGCAATCATTTACTCCAGTCGGCCTCACTACAGACAGCCAGAGTCACATCCTGACAGCAGACTGTTTCAATCACCGTATCCACATCCTAGATCAGGACGGACAGTTCCTCCGTTACATTCACTGTGATTTAGAACTTCCATTAGGTTTATGTGTGGACATCAGAGACAACCTCTTTGTGACTGAGCGTGACACTGCTAAAGTGAAGAAAATCCAATATCTATAAAATGTTAATTACACAGCTCTACACAGTGTTAATTACACAGCTCTACACAGTGTTAATTACAGTGTAATTTACAGAACTGTGTTAATTTCTTCTACTTGTTAATTACATCAGCTTGTTAATTACAGTCCTGTGTTAATTACAGTCCTGTGTACATTACATCCATGTGTTAATTACAGCCCTGTGTACATTACAGCCCTCTGTTTGTGTAACATGTACTTGTGTTTGTGAGTTTAACAGAACATTATTTTGTTTGTGAATTAATTCAATATGTGTTTGATTTTACAATGTATATATTAGATAAACATGATACACAGTTCAGTCTTACATTATTACTGAGTACTTACTTAGATTTGTAGTACTGTAACAGAGAGTGACCCCAAACGTCCAGTCTTCATCACAGATCTTCAGATTCAAGGTCACAGTCTTCTGTTTACCATCAATAACATCACACCACTTATCTAAATCTCCACCGTCCTACAAAATAAACAAAGTGTAATCATATCAAACTGAATTGTCAAGGATAGTATGTGATATGTAAATGTAATGGGAAGGAAAAGAAGATATGGCTGAACCGGGAATTGAATCCAAGGCCCTTCATTCCCATGATATGACTGGACCATGAATTGGACCCGAGACCCCTGTATTACTAGTCAGGTGATCTAACCACTGAGCTGTCCAAACCAATATCCATGGTTTGACTGGACCGGGAATCAAACCCGACACCCCTGTATTACATATGTAATAGTCAGGTGCTCTAAACACACAAAACTATCCAGGCCAATATCCACAATACAAAGTGAGCTTTTCCAATTGAAATTTATCTGTTGTTATTGAGTTTTTACATTATAATCTTCTCCACAACCACTTGGCCAATTCCAATCAAAACTGCTACCATTCATCCTTAGGTAAAGGGAATTCATGATTGTTCAAATGATTGATTTATTGTATCTTGTTTAACATTTAAATTTAGACCTATACTTGGCACTTACGGCCATTGTCGCAGTATCAAATATCATTTTATCAAAGGGTCTTGTGATAAAGAATCCGATATACAAAATATGAAAGCCCCAGCTTAAATAGTTCCGGAGATAAGATCTTGATACGGTTTTCTTAAAAGTTGGTCAAACTCCAAAGTCAATGTCACAAGTAAAAACTTTAATAGCTAAAAAGGTTTAGTCACAAGAAATGCACACATGAACAAGAGGCCCATGGGTCACATCGCTCACCTGAGTCACATTGGCTCATATTGAAAGATTTTACGTATGTAATCGCATGTAAAACTTTGATCCCTATCGTGACCCCAACCTACTCCCGGGGGCCATGATTTTTTCAAAATTGAATCTGGACTACGTCAGGAAGCTTTCATGTGAATGTAAACTTTTCTGGTCCAGTGATTTTTCAGAAGAAGATTTTTAATGATTTTCCCTATATATTTGTATGTAAAAATTTATCCCCTATTGTTGCCTCATATTACCCCTGGGGGAAATGATTTTAACAAACTTAAATCTGCACAATGTCAGGAAGCTTTCATGTAAATTTCAACTTTCCTGGTCCAGTAGTTTTTGCGTAGAAAAGTTTTAAAGCTTTGCCATATATATTTGTTTACAAAACTTTGACCCACCCCCACCCCCCTTGTGGCCCCATCCTACCCCTGCGGGCCATGATTTTGACAAATTGAAATCTAAAATATGTCAGAAACTTTTCATGTAAATATCAGCTTTTCTGGCTCAGTGGTTCTTGATAAGAAGATTTTTCCTATATATCTGTATGTAAACCTTTGATCCCCTATTGTGGGGGGCACCCCATCCAACCCCCGGGGGCCATGATTTGAACAAACTTGAATCTGCACTATGTCAGGAAGCTTTCATGTAAATCTCAGCTTTTCTGGCTCAGTGGTTCTTGAGAAGAAGATTTTTAAAGATTTTCCCTATATATTTGTTTGCAAAACTTTGACCCCCCCACTTGTGGCCCCATCCTACCCCTGGTGGCCATGATTTTGACAAACTGAAATCTAAAATATGTCAGAAAGCTTTCATGTAAATATCAGCTTTCTGGCTCAGTGGTTCTTGATAAGAAGATTTTTAAAGATTTTTCCTATATATCTGTATGTAAACCTTTGATCCCCTTTGTGGGGGGCACCCCATCCAACCCCCGGGAGCCATGGTTTGAACAAACTTGAATCTACACTATGTCAGGAAGCTTTCATGTAAATTTCAGCTCCTCTGGCCCATTGATTTTTTGAGAGTTTAATTTTTAAAGATTTTTTCTATTTATTTCCAATTTCCCATGTAAAACTTTGATCCTCTATTGTGGCCCCAATCTACCCCCGGTGGCCATGATTTGAACAAACTTGAATCTGCAATATGTCAGGAAGCTTTCATATAAATCTCAGCTCTTCCAGCTCATTGGTTCTTGAGAAGAAGATTTTAAAGATTTTCCCTATATCTTTCTATGTAAAACTTTGATCCCCTATTGTGGCCCCAATCTACCCCCGGGGGGCCATGATTTGAACAAACTTGAATTTGCATTTTGTTAGGAAGCTTTCATATAAATATCAGCTCTTCTGGCTCATTGGTTCTTGAGAAAATTTTTAAATGACCTCACCCTATTTTTGCATTTTTGTGATTATCACCCCTTTGAAGGGGACATAGCCCTTCATTTGAACAAGCTTGAAGTTCCTTTACAAAAGGATGCTATTGGCCAAGTTTGGTTATAATTGGTTTAGTGGTTCTTGAGAAGAAGATGAAAATGTGAAAAGTTTACAATGACGCCGACAGACAACGGACAAATTTTGATCAGAAAAGCTCACTTGTGCCTTCAAATCAGGTGAGCTAAAAAGTTAAAGACAGATGGACAACAGGCGATCAGAAAAGCTCAGGTGAGTTTTCAGCTCAGGTGAGCTTAAAAACCTAACTGTGTTGTAGATATACGATTGCCTTTACTCAAGGGTCATCATTTTACAAAAAGAGAAGATTTTTCCTATATATTACTATTGTAACAGGAAAGGCAGAAAATGCAACGGACCAGACCGGGATTCGAACCCGGGCCCCCTGAATCTCTAGTCAGGTGCTCTACCAACTGAGCTAACTGGCCACCTGTGATCGAACCCGGCTGACCACTACATTATGTAATACTTCTGTGAGAAAGTTTCCTAGTTTACATACGGAAGGTCGGTGGTTTCTTCCCAGGTACATTGTATCTGGGTTCTCTCTTCCACCAATTAAAACTGGGTGCCACCAAATAACTGAAAAATTGTTGAATGTGGCAGAAAACAATCAATCAATCTATTAATATGACTCCACCACTTTTGATCCCCTATTGTGGTCCCATCTTACTCCGTGGTGCCATAATTTGAACAAACTTGAATCTACACTATGTCAGGAAGCATTTATATAAATTTCAACTCTTCCGGCCTACTGGTTCTTGAGAAGATTTTTAAATGACTCCACCTTATTTTTTTATTAGCTCCCCTTTGGATGGAGCAGAGTCCTCCATTTCGCACAAACTTGAATCCTCTTTACCTAAGCATGCTTTGAGGCAAGTTTGGCTGATATTAGCCTTGTGGTGCTTGAGAAGAAGTCAAAAATGTTAAAAGTTTATGAAGAGACGAAAAGACTGATGCTTGACAAAATGTGATCAGAATAGTTCACTTTAGCTTTCAGCTCATGTGAGCTAAAAAGGTTTAACACTATATGCCCCAGCCATTGTCTGAATGAGGCATAAAACATTTTACATAATTTCATCAACGCACCTGACATTTTCTACAGCAATAGAGCTATTGAAGTCCTACAAAATGTTAAAGTCTCGGGGAAAGTATCCTCATCAATCAGCCGGACATCTCAAGTAACTGCTACCCTGTAAAATTGATTTCAACATTAAGTACTAGGTAACCAGTGATTTCTTCCCACCATTATATTATGCTATTAGAACACGAATGTCTACAAAAAATCCATATAATCATTCTGAATGTACCAAATTGAGAACAAACCTCAATTTATAAACACTCATAACACAATATCTAATCTCTGTATACATCAAGTTCTATACAACAACAATGAAAAGTTTCTCACCCCCTCACCACCCAACGTAAATTTCAGAAAATAGTTCTCCATCCCCTCTTGTCTCGACGTCAAGTTCAGAAAATAGTTCTCTACCCCTCACCTCCCAGTGTAAAGTTCAGAAAATAGTTCTCCATCCCCTCTTGTCTCGACGTCAAGTTCAGAAAATAGTTCTCTACCCCTCACCTCCCAATGTAAATTTCAGAAAATAGTTTTCCACCCCCTCACCTCCCAACGTAAAGTTCAGAAAATAGTTCTTCACCCCTCACCTCCAAACGTAAAGTTCAGAAAACAGTTCTGTACCCCCTCGCCTCCCAACGTAAATTTCAGAAAATAGTTCTCCACCCCCTTACCTCCAAGCGTAAATTTCAGAAAACAGTCCTCACCCCTCACCCACCAACGTAAAGTTCAGAAAATAGTTCTCCAACCCATCATGTCTCAACCTAAAGTTCAGAAAACAGTTCTCCTATCCTAATGATATAAAGATTTTCCTCATATTTTCACATGTAAAACTTAGATCCCTATTGTGGCCCCATCCTACCTCCAGGGTCCATGAATTTCATAAACTTGAATCTGCAATATGTCAGGAAGCGTTCGTGTAAATGTAAACTTCTTTGGCCCAATAATTATTGAGAAGAAGATTTAAAAAATTCCTTTATATTTGTATATAAAACTTTGATCCCTTACGTGTGACTCCACCCTTCTTCTGGGGGCATAATTTAAAAAACTTGAATTTGCACTATGTCAGGAAGCTTTCTGGTTAATGCTAACTTTTTTGGCTCAGTGATTTTTCAGAAGATTTCCCCTATACATGTATATTTATTTGTAAAACTTTGATTCCCTATTATGACCCTATCCTACACTCGGGCGCCATAATATCAACAAACTTGAATCTGCACTGTGTTAGGAAGCTTTCACGTAAATTTGCATTTTCCTTTCACAGTTGTTCTTGAGAAGAAGATTTTAAAGATTTACCTATACATTTGAATGTAAAATTTTGATATCCTATTGTGGCCCTAATGACCCCCCCCCCCCCCCACCCCCGGGGTGGTGGGGTGGTAATGGTTTAAACAAACTTAAATTTGTACTGTGTCAGGAAGCTTTCATGTACATTTCAGCTCTTCTGGCCCAGTGGTTCCTGACAAGAACATTTTTAAATGACCTCACTCTATGTTTTGCATTTTTGTGATTATCTTCCCTTTGAAGGGGGCATGTTCCTTCATTTGAACAAACTTGAATCCCCTTTACCCAAGTATGCTTTGTGCCATGACTGGCTGAAATTGGACAATTGTTTCTAGAAAAAAAGATTTTCAAAAGTCATCAATGTATTTTCATGATTTCGCTTATTAACCCCCCTTGGAAAGGGGCATGTCCCTTCATTTGAACAAACTTGAATCCATTTGTGTCAGGTTTGGTTGAAATTGGCCCAGTGGTTCTGGAGAAGATTTTTTAAAGATGTTAAAGTAGTTTCACTATTTTTGCTATTATCTCCCTTTACAGAAGGGTGTGGCCCTTCATTTGAACAAACTTGAATTCCCTTTACCCAAGTATGCTTTGTGCCAAGCTTGGTTGAAATTGGCCCACAGGTTCTGGTGAAGAAGATGAACATGTGAAAAGTTTATGATGACCCCTACAACAACAATGACAGATAATGGACAAATTTTGGTAAGAAAAAAATGGTCCCAATGTATACAATTTCAGCCCAATAAATTTCGGAATATCCCCACTGTTTTACCATAAATGGGGTCATTGGCCTGTTCTGTTTGTCCTTCCCAGACACTGATGACCCTAATCCTATCCCCTGAAGCCAGACTTCAAACAATTTACAATATGTCAGTAAGGTTTCACATGACTTATATAGGTTTCGTCTTTCTAGCTCAGTAGTTATGGAGACGATTCTTAAATGACCCAATGCTATCTATTTTCATTTGTTGATTATCTAATCTTTGAAGGCCCTTCATTTAATTGATTTTTAATCCTTTAATGATATTAAGTTTGGTTGAAATTGGGCTATGTGATTGTAGAGAAGTTGAAAATAAGTTTAATGACAGATGGACAGACAGATGTACAACAGACAATGGGTGATCAGAAAAGCCCACTTGAGCTTATAGCTCAAACAAGCTAAAAAAAATGAAATTTTACCAGCTCCATACAAAAATTTGTCTTCAAAAATGGATCAGATGCTAAGAAAACCTCTGTCTGCTTTTAAGAGATACCGGTAGGAACTGCTCCTACTGCAGGGTGTCACCATCTCACGAGGCCCAGGGAGCTGAAAAATTAAAGTGACAATGAGTGCTGGAATGACCAGAAATCAAACAGGTAAATGAAAGTTTGAACAAATTAAGGACGTATGCTACACCAGAGAAATTTGATGTAGATGAAAAGTGGAGGATATGTACAAGAATATTTTGAAGTTGAAAATTTTCAAATTTACTTTATGATGTCAAAAATACAGTTTTAGTAGAAGGTATTCTGAAAAAAAATAAATTAAAATTCCTGCTGGACTCGAACCTGTGACCTACAGTTCAGCAGTCGGTATTCTAACCTACTGAGCTACTCGGCTAGGTTAAATACCTGGAAAAGCAAAAGTCAAATATTGCTGATATCGATTTTTTTCATCCATGTCTTTAAAGGAAGTCAGCCATTATGACAATGTAGAGTACTACCTTAGAATTCTCATGAATTATGTCAAAAGAAGCCAGCTTGTTATTTCTAAACAGGAGACTCACTGGCCTTATCAGTCACCTGAGCATTGGTTATATGTAACAATAAGGCTACAAAGGCAATAATAATTTTCCTATATTGACCCTGTTTTGGAGCCTGACCCTGACAGAGGGGCAATGGATTTTACATTTTAAATTCTGTTTTTTATGGTCTTCATTTGAAGGGCCTGGGCCTTTCCAATAGGAAAAATAATGGCATTTGTTTGAACTTGGGAGAAATGTTTCACACAAAGAAGTAGGGAGAAAACCCATCCAGAGTGAATTAAGGTAACACTGGATTCTTTCTGACATTCAATTTGGTCAAAGTTTACCTATTCAAATAAGAAAAGGTCAAAATATTAGGTTTACATAACAATTCTGAGAAGAAGTCCAAGAAGTTACCCAAGCGGTTTTAACATTGCTACGATAAATCTTGTCTTTCATGTTTGGTACCAAAGCTGTCCGTAAATAGAGTTTTAATAGCGAAGGTAATCACACTATGCTGAACACGAAGGTAGTTGAGAAATTATTTCTTTGATTATCAAAATATGAAAAATGAAGTAACTTTCATAGAGTACAATTTCTAAATAAACATTATTTAATTGTTTATCACTGGCTTCGATACTGGGTATTCACCTGTATTGATGTCGCAAGATCTATTGAAGCGTGATCAGTCAAGCGTCTCTAATCCCCAAACAGACCAGGAAATTTACGTGGTGACTGCCTCAGGCAGTCAAGGTGTGAATGGCTTATTATTTTGAGAATCACTATTGAATAATTAGGGGTTTATTACGTTTTCGTCGGAATTTTTACAACGTAATACCGAGTCCCGGCATCTTAGGACAACGTAATAACGAGGTCTATTTTATATAGGTTTGTTAAGAAATGGTTTTGTGCTTTGAAATTCCAACGTAATATGCGGACTAACGTATTAAAGGGGGAACGTAATAACGGGGTTCCACTGTATATTTGTATGTAAAACTTTGATCCACCCTTGTGGCCCCATCCTACCCCCGGGGGCCATGATTTGAACAAACTTAAATCTCCAATATGTCAGGAAACTTTCAGGTAAATTTCAGCTCTTCTAGCCCAGTGGTTCTTGAGAAGAAGATTTTTAAATGACCCCACCCTATTTTTGCATTTTTGTCATTATCTCCCCTTTGAAAGGGACATGGCCCTTCATTTGAACAAACTTAAAAGCCCTTCACCCAAGGATGCTTTTGACCAAGTTTGGTTGAAATTGGCCCAGTGGTTCTGGAGAAGAAGTCGAAAATGTGAAAAGTTTACAGATGGACAGATGGACGGACAGAAAGACAGACGGACGACGGACAAAACGTGATCAGAAAAGCTTACTTGAACCTTCGGTTCAGGTGAGCTAAAAAGAAAGAAATTTGACCAGCTCCATACAAAAATTTGTCTTCAGAAATGGATCAGGTGCTTAAGAAAACCTCTGTCTGCTTTTAAGAGATACCGGTAGGAACTGCTCCTACTGCAGGGTGTCATCATCTCATGAGGCCCAAGGAGCTGAAAACCCAAAGTGACAATGAGTGCTGGAATGACCAGAAATCAGACAGGTAAATGAAAGTTTGAACAAATTAAAATCCTCATGCATTATGTCAAAAGAAGCCAGCTTGTTATTTCTAAAACAGGAGAGGGGCCTCCGTGCCAGGCCAAGTGGTTAAAGCATTGCTTTCAAAATCACACGGCCTCTCACCGAGCTGTCGGCACGGGTTGGAATCCCGCTCACGCTGGTAAGTGAGAAAGTTTCCCAGTTTACTTTCGGAAGGTCGGTGGTCTCTTTCCAGGTACAATGTATCTGAGTTCTCCCTTCCACCAATAAAAACTGGGCGCCTACATATAACTGAAAAATTGTTGAGTGTGGTGGAAAACATCAAAACAATCAATCAATCTAAACAGGAGACTCACTGGCCTTATCGGTCACCTGAGGATTGGTTATCTGTAACAATAAGGATACTAAGGCAATAATAATGTTTCTATACTGACCCTGTTTTGGAGCCTGACCCTGACGGAGGGGCAATGGATTTTACATTTTAAATTCTGTTCTTTAAGGTCTTCATTTGAAGGACCTGGGCCTTTCCAATGGGAAAAATAATGACATTTGTTTGAACTTGGGAGAAATGTTTCACAAAGAAGTAGGGAGAAACGTTTCACAAAGAAGTAGGGAGAAAACCAATCCAGGGTGAATTAAGGTAGAACTGAATTCTTTCTGACTTTCAATTTGGTCAACGTTTACCCATTCAAATAAGCAGAGGTCAAAATATTAGGTTTACATAACAATTTTGAGGCAAAAATTGTAATCTGTGGGCCTGTGAAGGTTTATGATCAATTAGGCTACCCTAGTTTGATTTGTTTTCATTGTTTGGGAATTTCCAAGTACAAAATGGGAAAATACCTGCTTTTTAGCATTGGGAATGGAACCTTATTTCAGCCCCCTAAAGACCCTAAAATTCCTGAAATTAGAGGGCACTTCATACATCATAACAAAGCATTCAGATAGTTGACAATGCATCCCATCCTAAGACAGACATACATACATTGCTGTAACATAATATGTCCCACCTACAAACAGACTTACAGACATTGATGTACCATGGTATGCCCCGTCTACAGACAGACATTCAGACATTAATATACCATAATACGTCCCACCTACAGACATTGATATACCATAATATACCCCGTCTACAGACAGACATACAGACATTACTGTACCATAATACATCCCATCTACATACAGATATTGCTGTACCATACATCCCATCTAGAGACAGAAAAACAGAGATTGCTGTAGTATATGATACATCTCATCTACAAACAGAAATACAGACATTGTTATTCCATAATATGTCCCATTTACAGACAGACATACTGACATTGCTGTACCAAAACACGTCCCATCTACAGACAGACATACGGACATTGGTGTATCACAATATGTCCCAACTACAGACGGACATAAGGACATTGCTTTGCTATGATACGTCCCATCTACAGACAGACATACGGACATTGGTGTATCACAATATGTCCCATCTACAGACGGACATAAGGACATTGCTTTGCTATGATACGTCCCATCTACAGACAGACATACAGACATTGCTGTACTATGATACGTCCCATCTACAGACAGACAGACATACAGACATTGCTGTACCATAATACACCCCATCTACAGACGGGCATACATACATTGTTGTACCATAATACGTCCCAACTAAAGGTCCAGGTATATAAAATGTTCAATTGGTAATGCACGACAGACGAAACACAATGATGGATGCAGTCCAACAGCAATAATCACTCAGGTAACCTGGGGAGTCAGGTACATGTAATCTACTGTTAATTCTGTAGGTAACTGTATGTAAACTGGTACAATACAGGCAGCTATAACTCATGTCTTTGACTACGAACCAAATTGACAACATTCAAACAACATTTAATAGGTAAAATAACATCATTAGCAAGTACTGTATTATAATTTACATAGTCTAAGGGAGATAACTGTAAAATTTGCCTTCATGCTCATTACATGAACTTCAACTAAACTTTTTACAATAAAAATGAATACTTCTCTGACTCTTCTCAGGGCAAATGAGGACATCCACTGATTGCTAACACCCCATCAATTTTCAATAAAGTGTTCAGTCTCCAACAGCAGGCAATGATGAGGTGGTCAGTTAAGAAAATTTCTTCTGTCCTTTCGTACAAGTCCCTAAAAATTTTCAATGATAAGTTATTGCCAAAATTGAGAAAGTAAATGCGGCTAAGCTGATTGAGTCACTTTTATTGCCAGCTGGTGAATGTCAAGACACTCAGGAAAAATGAGTCCCTACATGAAATCCCTGTTTAGAGTGAGTGGTACCTACTATAACCCCCTGTACACATTATGTACTCGGGGGTGGGTGAGTCGTTCTTGCATGCAGCCAACAACACAAACTGTGTACTCCTTCCTTAAAAGTGTCACCTCAAAGCATGAAATAATTAAAACGGTGAGAAAGAATGAACTTTGCTGAATACATGGTCACTTACTAGATGAAAATGAGAAAACGAAGATGACGTCGACTATTGTGTTAATTTTATGTGACAAACAAAACCTAGCTCGATCAGAGTCATTTTTAAATATTATCTTTAAACTATGTAACAAGAAGACTTGATTTATTTCTTCAAGATATTATAAATACAATGTATATATATTTTTTCTTTTCTTAATTATTTGCTAGCAGTTAACATGGTTATCAGGTACAATATATACTATGTGTTAGTAAGTTTAACAATGAATGTTTGAAATCTAAGAACTTGTTTTTAATAAAAGTGTTTTATTATATTCATGAATCATGAAATTTGAGCCAGCCGTTTTCATATGCATTGGGCTCAAGGGGCGGTAAAAGTTCAAATGAGTATTTAAAAGAAGAACTTGATAGCCGGCCAAGTGACTAGGAAGTGAAACGAATTTAAAATAATGTAGCTCTGTACCTTGTAATGCTTCTCAAGAAACTTCTCTGATGGGACGAACAGTCCTGGTCTCTCTTCTGATAATGGACTGGGCAGATTCATTCCATGTCTGTATGCAGGGTAGTGCTACGATCCCCACCATTAGCTTAGTGGACAACGTCCTAGATAAAATAGACAATACGAAATAAATAAAAAACATGAACAAATATCTCAGTACAAAAACAAAACAAGGACACAAAGTAGACAGGATTACGAACCCAAGACAAAAAAGTGGACATCCTGAGCGGCGTTCAGATCCAAATCATTAGTTTTTCAATTATTCTTTGATATCAATATTCTTTTAATTACTAAATGATGCATTTTATATGCTGTGCCCCACAACGAAACCCCACAGGTGGATATAGGGCTATCATTAAAAATATTTTTGTTGGATGTACTTCGACCCACATTTTTCAAGGTGGGTAGGTAGGGAGGTATTTTTTTTTTGTATTTTTTTTTTTTTTTTTTTGCAGTATCGAAAAAATTGATTATTGTCATAAAAACGCAGACTTAGAAATTTATTGATGTTTTCATTAAACATTGGACAAGACAGATTTAATAATTATTGCTATAAAACATTCATCAAAAAAGTTTCTTAGAGAATATAAAACTTTAAAATGAAACAATGTCTATTTCCCTGGAAACCAAATTAAAATAAAAATTAAAAATTAAAAGTACTGAAAAAAAATGATTGGGTAGGGGCGATTTTCACGGGTCGGTCGGAGTACATCAAACAAATCAATTTTTATTTTTGGCCTAGTGCATCTTCCCCTACCTGGACTCAGGGGTCGCGATGTTAACTATAAATCTACAAGATTTGGAGATGCTAGTACACATAATAATAAAAAGAAAGAATTCATCATGATTTGGTCCTTTAAAATGTTTTCATTAAAATGTCTACTTTATTTACAACTCTTTTGTGACTCCATCCTAATCCCAGGGGTCATCTTAACATGCAATAACTGTAATCTACAGTGAATGCATGAGGATGCCCATCTGAGTTGCAGTATTATCTCTTTTAAAACAAAAATCTCTGTTCTGTGTATTCATCCTAGTGACCTCATCTTGAACACAAGAGCCGTGTTGTGTACAATTAAATTTAAATGTGTGGTTCCTAAAAAGAAAATTTATCTTGGAAGAAAACACCTTTTCCTCTTGTGACCTCACCCTGACCTCAGTAGTCATTGTGTTAACAAACTTGAATGTACACTTCATGAGGATGCGTATATATTAATTTATCTTATATATATTCCAATAACCATTATGGTTCTTAAGATATACGACAGAGACTTGATGGGCCTTACTGCTCACACCAGTTTTTGTATGTCTGTATTTCTGTAGCCACTGTCCGAGATCATTGTGTCTACAAACTGGAATCTACACTATACATGAGGGTGCGGGCATTACAAGATAAAGAATTATATATATCACTGTGGAATTTAAATGGATTTTGAAAGAATTCTTTCAAAACATTTCTATATATAAAACCTTAGACTCCTATGCTGTACCATACTAATGGGTGGGTGGTGGTCACATTGGTGTGCATAAATTAAAATTTTCTAAAGGCTTAGTCCTTACTCCTAACACAGAGGCCACAATATTAAACAACTTGAACCTTTATATCAAATGCCATATTGTACCCTGTGGTTCTTGAAAAAAAAAAAGATTTTCAATATATCATGAATTATATTTAAATCTTTGAACCTCTTTTAATACCTCATCCTTGCCCCCAGAGACAGCTGTGACCTGAACCAGTGGCAGATGTACAGGGGGTTAACACCCACCCACACCCTGGATTTGGTTGAATAATTTTTTTTAAACGAATTTTTTTTGGTCATTTTATGGTCTTGGGTAGAAAAAGTACACATTTGATTTAGGTGACTGGTCCTACCCCTTTCAAATTTGCCAAGATCCGCCACTGGTGTAAACAAGCTCAGTTACGTTTAAGGCTTAGGTCACAGGAGTCAGCAATTTTATCAATAAAGTAGAAATATATGAGAAATGGGCATAAACACTACCCATGAGCTAGAAATATATGAGAAATAAGCATAAACACTACCCATGAGCTGCGCTCGCGATAAAATTGCCGACTCCTGTGCTTAGGTTGACAATCCCATATAGATATTTCTTTTATCATAAAATTTATGTAACTCACATATATAGATAATTAACCAGACAATATATTCAGTGTATTACCTAATAGCACTGTACCCAACAGTCAGTTTTGCTAAGTACCTGCAAAGATCCCTAAAATAAGCTTTTCTTCAGAATTCGGCATCCATTTCCGTTTTCACGGCAAGTGTCTTCTGCTTCTTAAAGAAAGACAACTCCTGTAGAAAATGAACACGAATCAGTGGCGGATCCAGAAAATTCTTTCAAAACGGGAAGTGAATCGAAGACCGCAAAAGAGCAAATGCTGATAATTTTTGGTTGCTAACGTTCAAATAAAACCCACCCACTAGATCTGCTACTGTAAATTATGTAGTGCTCAGCTAAAATTATCATTTCAAAATACCAGCGTATAATCTTCCCACAACACTCTTATAAAATTGTCAGAATATTGTTGACCTATCCCGCAACATTTTTTACGCTTTGGCTGCAAGGTTGAATTGAACAAACTTTTCTCGCAATATTCAAATACGAAATAAGCCACAGGAAGACAAGCAGTCATTTCAAACCCCTGAAGATAACTACCCACCCACCCCCATCCTTATTGATATGCATATCCAAGATCTGAATTCCATCGCTTTCAAACGCGAAAACTGCGCAAAATATTCCATTTCAAACACATTTAAAAAGTAGTTTTAGCATGAACAGAATTAATTCTGCTGAAAAATGAAAAAAGTTTAGAAACATGCGTTGTGTCCTTAATGTTTGATTTTGACGCATATAATATTTACCGCATAAATCGTATATATATTTTGGGTTGGTTGGGATTCCATCATTTCCTCTACATGCTATCAATTTTACTCTGCAAAACACTTATAAGTTTAAACATATAGATAACAGTCAATCATGCACTGTAATTTTACTTGAGTTCCCTTTGAACAAAATGATCTGAGAATTTTCCATATAATTTTGAATAAAAACAACATTTACTGTGCTGAAAATGTGCAATTTAGTGAGAAACTTTGCTTACGTTAAAAGGATTCTCGGTTCCCCTACGCCACAAGATTTTCACAACCCTCCCCCCCCCCCTCCTACGCCACAAGAGGTTTTCGGTCAAATACTCAGCATATCATGATTTTGTGTTGGTTTCTTCAGTCGAATATTGAGTTCCCATTCAAAGGAAATGTTTCTGGTAAAAAAAAAAAAAAAAAACAACCTTGGCACTCTATGCAGTAGGAATGAAGATTTCTCATTAAATCGAAAGTCGAAGTGTTTGTGTATTTTCAAAGAGCTCTAGACTCCCCAATTGCTAGTCCTATCTTGTCAATAACCATTATCAGTGGCGGATTTAAGGGGGGGGGGGGGGAGGGAGGGCGCAGCCGGCGCCCCCCCCCCCCCCCCCCCAAATTTTCAAATTTAAGGTAAATCGTGGTATCTTGTTTAAAAAATATACTAACCGATAAAAGAAGCAATAATTTCATCCACTCCCGGAGAAATAAATAAAAAAATGTTTTGTTTTCTTGAAATACTGTCATTTTTATTAATTTTACCATATCAAAACTGATAGAAAATTGTACAAATGACTAAATAGGAGACATATTTCAGGCTCCATAAAACCTGTAAAATCCAGAAGCTTGCGGAGGCTTTGTCCCCCCCCCCCCCCCCTATGGTTTCGCCCTGGACCCACTGGGGGGGGGGGGGGGACACAAGGTGGCCCCCAGATCCCCTGCCTCATATAGTGGTGCCCCCAGTTACTACAATTCCTGGATCCGCCCCTGATTGTCTTCCGTGCAATACTTTTGGCAATCTAAATTTATTTTGATCTTTGAATACTTATTGACATACTTTCTTCGCTTCGAATTCACATCCCCGCGCTACACCGATCACGGTCCCCGCATATTGTCGTTTTAATGAATGGTTGAAAGATTACCTTCTTTTCCACAGTTAGTTGTAAAGAGATATTATCGTCGGTTTTGAGTAATACGCTTCTTGTGCATGCCGTAAATCAAGAAAAGGTTTTGGTTTTTTTTTAATTAAAAACGGCAATATCGCTTTAAGAATCACAAATTGAGGTCATGGGGTACTTTTATAAGAAATTGTTCCCTGTCCAATTCCTAACAAAATTATATGCCATATGCCTACCCCAAATCATGATACATACAGCTTTAAATCGAAATGTTGTCATTTAGTCTTTAAAAACCTCTAAAATGTGCCGGTAGAGAAAGGGTTAATTAAACCGATGGGGTGTTTTCAACCCCCCGTAAAACACTTCTAGATCCGCCGTTGTCATTATTGTCAGATTTATACCTGGATTGTGTAACGATATGTAAGGAGTGTCTGTTAGATACAAATGTCTATGGTCACATGTCGTAATTCTTTTATGAAAGGACAGTAACCTATCTTTAATAGTTTAAAGCTAAAGGATTTGATGAATAAACTATAAAAGAAGGTCTGCCCGGTGCCCAAATCAAAAAGAAGTCGTTCCTTTATAATGGTCAATAAATAAGGTATACTAGTTTTACAACAGATTATTCGGCAACTTTATTGCAAGTGCATCTTTCAATATATAATCATTTCCATATAATACGCCTGTCGAAGCTACAAAAATTCCAGTTTATTTGTAAATTCGTCCGAAATGCAAGACAATGTCAGTGTACCAGGTGTCGTGCACGAGATCGCAATCATATTTCTGATGAGAATCGTTATAAAATGAAAACAAATCAGAGTTTCAACATTAATATTAATATAAGCTACATTCCGTGAAGAGAATTA
Source organism: Ostrea edulis (assembly GCF_947568905.1). Taxonomy (NCBI): domain Eukaryota; kingdom Metazoa; phylum Mollusca; class Bivalvia; order Ostreida; family Ostreidae; genus Ostrea; species Ostrea edulis. The sequence continues at coordinate 10,721,479 of NC_079166.1, forward strand.
CTCAAGTGTGTGCTGAAGGCTTACGTAAAAACCGAGATAACTTACCGAGCCAGGATCACAATGCTTGTTATTGAGCTGGAGTCTTCTAAGCATGACCTTTTTGCACTTAAAGTACCACCGGGGGGGGGGGGGGGGATGAGTTTTACAAATTTGAATCTGCACTATGTCAGAAAGCTTTCATTTAAATGTAAACTTTTCTGGTCCTATGATTCTTTATCAGAAGATTCTTAATGATTTCCATATATGTCTGTGTGTAAAATTTTGATCCCAAATTGTGGCTTCACACTACCCCTGGGGTCATGATTTTAATAAACTTGAATCTCAGGAAGCTTTCATGTAAATGTAAGCTTTTCTGGCCCAGTGGTTTTTGAGAAGAAGATTCTTAAATGGCCAACCCTATTTTTGCATTTTTGTGATTATCTCCCCCTTGAACTTGAAATGGCCCTTCATTTGAACAAACTTGAATCTACTTCACACAAGGATAATTTGTACCAAGTTTGTACCCCTGGGGGCCACAATTTTAAGAAACTTAAATCTTCAATGTCGGGAAGCTATCATGTAAATTTGCACATTCCTTGGCCAGTGGTTTTCGAGAAGAAGATTTTTAACAGAGTTGCCTAACAAATCTCGGCTTTTAAATTGTCGAAGGATGGGCATCCAGTCGGGCGGGCGGTTGGGAGGGCTGCGTCCACAATTAGCTTGTCCGGTCTCTAACTTTCATACTTTTTGGTGCATCTTTGTGAGACTTACATAACATGGTCATATCCAAAAGAGGAAGGCTCCTATTTATATTGAGGTCAAAAGGTCAAAGGTCAAGGTAACTTTGTCACTAAATGCCATAGATTTGAGCTTGTCCGGTCTCTAACTTTCATACTACTAGGGGAATCTTTGTGAAACTTACATAACTTTCATACTACTAGGGGCATATTTGTGCAACTTACATAACTTTCATACCACTATGGGCATCTTTGTAAAACTTACATATTATGATCACATCCCAAAGAGGAAGGTTACTAATTATTTTGAGGTCAAAAGGTCAAAGGTCAAGGTCTTTTTTCCCCCACTATATACTGTAGATTTGAGCTTGCCTCTAACTTTTATACATGTACTTGCTGGTGCATGTTTATCAGACTTCAAATCCTGATGACATTCAAGATTCATGTTGCTTTTAAAATCCAAAGGTCAAGGTCATTATCACACTAAATACCTATTGCGGCCATTTAAAGCTTCATACTTATAAACTATATACAATACTTGCTTGTTTTTACTTCGTGAATACAAGCGTGCATAATGTTCCAAACTGCAACTCGGCCATACGCGTCTTTGATGCGTTTTAGCGATTTTTGAAATTAATAAGTTGAGGAAGCAATCCTTTACCATAATTGTAAATGTCATGATCCCAGGGGTTAGAGAGTTAGTGTCAGGATTGGACCGAAATGGACGGTGATTAAATGTGTTAACAATTGAACAAATGCGGTCCTCCAAAGAGGGGTAACATATAAAATAAAATGGAGAATATGACACAAAGGCAAAAACAAAAAGAACTTTAAATCGTGTATGTTTTAGGAGATTGTAGCCACAATTGTAAATTTCATAATCCTTGGGATAGAGGTTCTGCCTCCAGGTTGGGGCCAAATTTGTTATAAAGTGATTGATTGCATTTGCTTAACGTCCCTCTTAAGATTTTTTTACTTATATGGACACGTTATCATTGCTGGTGAAGGTCTGCAAAATTTTGGCCTATACTTGGCACTTATGACCTTTGAGCAGGGAGGGATATTTATAATACCACACCGGAGGCCGGAGGCCTGTTCAGCAGAGCGAGCGCTCGCGATTGTTCGCGGGCGCTAGCTTCTGAACGGTAGAGTTCGCCAAAGTGCTCGCGATCGCTCGCGAACCTGCTCCCAATGTAGTTCGCCTTGTAATCCAATATGGAGTCGAATGTGTTGATCAGTGGATCTTTCATTTTATTTTTGAGGAAAGCTGCCCTCTGATAGCTTCTGTATATTCCGGAATGTCGAATTTGAACAGATTTGAACTTTATTTGCGTCGTACAGTTGACGGGAAAAGACAAGGACTTTGAAAACAATAGTTTACCTCTGAGAAATGACAAATTTTACCACTTTTTGTCTCTATGTAACATTTTTAAAATCCATAGTTACAAATAAGTGGTTCATATGTCAAATCTCTTTATCGCCTGCTATCATCAATAACAATGGCTCTTCGGACGATCGACCAAGCTTCAGATCGGATTCCAATATTAAGATTATATACATATAAGGTGTTAATTAAGCCTGTAAGCCTAAAGATAAACGGAATACTTTCTTATTTAGCATTGAAAGACGATTTCCCCAAATATGAAGAGCCTATAGATAGCCTGTATAGGCTTAATATAATTATATTATATTAGTTATCTTTAAAGAAGTTTTATTTCTCGTGTATCTACATTTTTTAGATCTTGTCACATGTAAATGATCCTGTAGAAGAAAAAAGATAAATTTTAGATACACAGATGAATATATCCATTCATTGTGAAACTTCATATATTTAAGCTCCAATTCATGTTCCACTGGTGATTTAACTAGTCCTTAGAAAAACCTAGCACAGAACATTCCGAAGAAATAGGAGATATATTTCCCCCATTATTTCATACAATACATGTATATGTACTCTATGAAATGGTACGCAAGAAAATGTCTAATTCACAGTGGTAAATTATGTGAATTTTACATGATCAAGTACGCAGAAAGTCAACACAACGGAAATTTCAAACGATGATAGTATTTTGGCGGTCGAAAAGTTTTTGACTGAAAATCAAAAAAACATGCCAGTGTTCTCTGCTTCTATCGCACGCAGAACTACCATTTTATATTTATATAGATTTGTTACTGAGAATTGTGACAATTCGTTATTGATAAAGGTGTTACTTTCTTGTTTGAAATTTTCATTGTGTTGACTTTCGTATAAAGCTATTTTAATGTCAAAGTCACGCCTGATTCGCAACGGTGTAATTGAAGACCTATTCTACAAGAATGTAGGCTATATACATTAAAACATATGACTAATATGGTTTGGTTTTCTGATTAAGCATGTCTAGAAAACAATTTTAAGAAGTACTTTTAAAGCTTGGCGTGGAGAAAAATATAATGTAACAATTTATTAATCTTTAATCAATTGTTCATATCTTATTGAACAATTTTTGAAATATTGCTTTCAATCCAATTAAAAAAAAATCGGTTCTATGGTCGCTACACCAAAAACAATATAATTTTAATTAGATTAAGTTTGTTAAAATTTATCTTGGAAATGATTGATTATTGAACAGCTGATTTGTAAGGAAGTTGTCACCATTGCATTAGGTTGTCTTAGAGAGATAAAATAGTTTAAATAAAACAAACTTGTTTTTGTTGATTAGAAATTGAGATATGCTTTATCAGAAAGTCATAGTTTTAATGTATGTGACCCACATTTTTAGATCCTTAGTTAGTTAGTCAGGTCAGTCCCCAGTTTTCACACCCATACTATTTTAACACGTGCACATGCTCTTTCTGGCATTCTACATGTACTGATGCAGCTTGTGTTACATTTGTTATTAATTTTCAGATTTAATTAGTTTAAATTGTTGGTCACTAATAGCCAAGTTAAAGGATCTAAACCATTGTGAGGAATGTTGACAAAACAATAAATAAAAAATTAAATGTAAATATCTTCCTTTCCGATCAATTAGTAAGCAAATTGTAATGGAGCCAAGAATGAAACAGACTACCTAACCCTATATGGTGCCCCCCCCCCACCCCCCCCCCCCCCCAACTTAGTACCAAAGCGTCAGAACTTAACCGAACATGAATTCACACAACATGGGTATATGATTAACATGACCTTGCTGTTCAGGAGGTCAAAGTCATAGATTATGGAATGAAAGGTCTTGCCATAAGAAATTTATATACAAAATCCCTACCTTACGGCAGCTCACTACATTAACACTTACATATTTTATGACTAAGTCACAAGATGGTGATTCAAATGTTTTGTGAAAATACTTGTATTGCAATCGATTTGTTTGTATATTTACGTAGCTCAGTGGATAAGGTATCTGATATCCCGAGTTCAAATCCGCGGGGTTTTAAATTTTTTTTTTTTTTGCTTTGTTTTATGTTATCTACTGCAATAAATTTTTTAAAACCATCTATCTCTCTCTCCAAAATTGCTTATTTTTTCCTTTTTGACACATATACTTATTATATGTCATCATATTTTTCATAATTAAATCATTTCATGCTGAGCTGATCTGAGAAATTATTTGAAGGTGTAGTGAGCAACCTTAAATATTTCAGGAGATATTGTTAAATTTTCTTGAAATCAGGTCAAGGTCACATCAACATAATTGTCACAAAGAATGTGAAATATAAGATATAATATGTGTGAAATATGATAGCCCTATCTATCACTCACCATTCAAAAGTTATGAGCAATGTTAAAGATTTGGACACGCAGACAGGACAAAAAATATCTATAGACAGGGAGGGGAGATCATAATCTTTTTTTTTTTTTTTTAAATCTACATAACGTATTTACAATATACAATAGATTGATTGATTTTATATTGTTTAACGTCCTCTCGAGAATATTTCACTCATATGGAAACGTCACCATTGCCGGTGAAGGGCTGCAAAATATAGGCCTATGCTCGGCGCTTACGGCCTTTGAGCAGGGAGGGATCTTTATCGTGCCACACCTGCTGTGACACAGGACCTCGTTTTTTTTGCCAGTCTCATCTGAAGGAACACCCCCCACCCACCCCCATTTAGTCTCCTATTACAAGCAAGGGGTACTGAGGACCTATTCTAATCCGGATCCCCATAGGACAATATACATTATAGAAAACCGACACACACACAAATATATATATATATATATATATATATATATATATATATATATATATATATATAAAAGCACGAAAACCCAACAACACCCTACTTTCTTAAAGTGTCGGATCTGATATATATATATATATATATCACACGTACATACATATGCATGATATAGAGAAAGTGCTATTATTTTATTAAATATCAAAAATGTGTAGTCCTACTGTGTGATACTGTCGAATAAGTCATATAATTAACTAGATAAAGACTATGGTTTGTCAAATATCGCAATATTATACAAATTCTAATTTATATGCAAAAATCTTGATTTATATTCTACAGTCTTGATATTTATATGCGAAAATCTTGATTTGTATTCGATAGTCTTGATATTTATATACAAAAATCTTAATCTATATTCAATAATCTTGATATTTATAGGCGGTATTTTTATGTATACTCAAGTATCTTGATATTTATATGCGAAAACTTTGATTTATATGCGATAAATCTTGATTTTTATTCGATAATCTTGTTATCTGTATTTGATGAATTTTGATTTACATTCGATAATCTTTTACAATTTATCAAATATAAATAACAAGATTATCAAATGTAAACCAAGATTTATCGAAGACAAATAACAAGATTATCGAATATAAATCAAGATTTATCACATATAAATAAAAAATTTCGGATATAAATATTAAGATCATCAAATATAAATCAAGATTTGTATAATATTGTAATGCTTTACACGCCATAAAAGACCTTCAAATAAATAAAGACAAATTGATAAATGGGAAAATCTAAGGGGTCTTCCGCTTTCTAATCCAAGTAATATGTATATTTATGAAAATCGTCCCCTGAAAACTTTAATTAATGTGTGTTACAGAAAGTGCTGACAGACGGACGGACAAAGTTATTACTATAGGGCACCCACCATAATAAATGATGAAGCAGCCATGAGTTATATATGTTACAAAATGTTTTGATACACCTTGTTCCCCTACACATCTGAAATCAATTTCCATACTCATACATTTAGTTTCAGAAAGAGGATTTATATTCTGAAGGGGGCAGATTCCTATACACTGTATATATGTCTTATCATGTTCACTTCAATGTATGGCATATATGTGATCAGTATTCACAGTTTATTTGTGAACAAAATCAGCCAGTTTCTCAAGTGCAACAACTCTCCTTTCTTCTAAAGCCAACAGCTTTTTCTCATCCTCCATCCTCTCGGCATGCATTTGATGCAAGTCCTCTTTAAATGATGTCACCCAGCTCAGATCTTTTGATATGCTGGCAACTTTAGTCTTCTTCTTCTATGGGAAAGATATTGCTGATGATGATGGCTGAATGGAGGAATCCACAGGCACAGGATTTACAGCGGGATCACCATGCAGCAACTCCCTCATCTTTCATTGATAATTTTGTACCTGAAATTCAGCAGTCTCAAATAAAAACTATGTAAATATAGCCAACCAGGTTATTCATTAACAAACCCTTCTTTTATAAAGACTTGTAGTTTTAAAAAAGATGTGGGGGTACACACATCCCTAAATTTGTCAAAAATGTAAGTGTAAATGTGTTCATGTATTTTCTGGGAAAACCTCAATTATGATTGATGATTAGTTTTTGACATTTATTCATACATATTGATCTAAAGAAAAGAAGTTACAATTATTTCTTGCAGTAGTGGTGGGTTTTAAACAATAGATCCTCAAACGAAACAATAAACAACACACATAATATTAGCATTTGGAATACAGGGGTTTGATCAATAACATAATGATTTTCTAATAGATGAATAAAAGCTGAAACGAACATAGATTTTGACAATATTTCAAGAAACAATTTAAAATCATTGAGTGAATACACTTGAAGCAGTCTTTCATTAATTTAATTATAACACTATTAGAGAAACATTGGGGATCTCACTGATATATTATGCACTACTTCGGATCAAATATATATTAGTAGTGGGATTTGAATCCACAGATCCTCATAACAGAAAATTAGCAACGATTAAGGGTATATGGATAAAGAATAAGAAATTAGGACAACAAAATCAAAACAGTTACTATCACAAAGGCATATAAATTACAGATCATTATTGCATTATTAGTCAGACAATGAGGATCTCCCTATAGTACTCACTACTCTGGATCATATACATAAGTAGTGGTGGGATTTGAACCCACAGATCCTCATAACAGACAGTTAGGGACATACAAGGATAGTGGGAAAAAGAAGAAATTGGGATATCGAAACATTCAGACATGTACAATATCAACAGCTAAAAAATTTCTCAGTCCCCATCAAACATGTTTTCCTTTTGACATGCTGAACAGATGAAAAATATGAACAGTTAAATATGAACAGTCAGGTAACAATGCCCTCAAGCTCTTGGAAGATTTTTTGATCATCAATATATATATATATATATATATATATATATATATATATATATATATATATATATATATATAAGATTTTGAAGCAAAAATTGTAATCTGTGAGCCTGTGAAAATTTATGAACAATAAGGCTACCCTGCTTTCATATTTATGATCAACATTATGTAGACCTACAGATGATTTTAAAAGCATAATCTTATAAAGTAATGTATCATTACTGGTCAAAATATTTGTGAACTGCGATTGTTTTTCTTTTTAAAAAAGAGGGTGAGGGAATAAAACATGTTAATAACATGAAGCAATACAATAATGAATATACCTACCTTTCTTGGCTACTTACCTAGATCTCCAACAGTACATGTATTGGTAGTACTAAGTTCTTTATAACATGTCATCTTTGCTAAAGTATGGAACATAAAAAACAAAATCTGGGGGATTATACAGTATTAAAAAAAACTAAAATAGGAGGCTCTAGCTGATTTTGAGTATTAAATCAGTCAACATATACAGATCCCTGGTTGTATTCGATTTCTTTTTTATACATAAAAGTTTAAACAGTTCCTGCATTTTTAAATTTATAGATCTAAACATTTTTGTCAATTTGGATTAAGGTATACAACATATTTTGAGAGGACTTGTATTTGTTGTATCAACTTGCAAGTAAATCTAAGTTCTGTACTTTACCAAGCATTTCCCCCTTCTTCAACCATTAGGATCTGGGGCGAGGGCTACTCCCAGGGCAGTCAAAACAAAATCTCGCAGAACACAGGGGCATCTTATCCGCTCTGTGTATTTATATATGTGTGATTAAGAACAGAGCGGATAAGGTAATTATATATGTGTGATAAGATGTCCCTGTGCGCAGACAGAACACTGATACAGAGGATATTCTCTTGTCCACGACTGAGAAGTGAAGCAGACGATAATAACATAGTGATACGACAAGGAAACCACTTGTGTGTACCTCCGTATTAATTCTCAATTTCACAGAGACAAAAATACACGATTGTCGAAGTCTTTTTCATTTCCATATACTCAGTTTCCCTTCGTCGGTCGTCGTCACAAAGCATCTAAAATCAGAACCAGGCTGAAGCTAGCAGCCACTAACCAGCAGCCAATAAGCACGTAGAAGCTAGCAGCCACTAAGGAAAATCATCAAAGGACTGAGAGTACTCATAGGAAAATATTTAATTTGAAACTTATTCTAAAGGAAATTTTTAATTTAATTAATGTTTTGAATTAATAAATGTCAATCGCAACACTCATGGGCAACTTAGCTCACCTGAGAGATTGTACACCAATGGTGAAATGAATTTATATCAGTAATTTGTAATAAAAGGAAATAAAATTGACCACACATTTCATTTTCTGATCTTTTTGAACAATTTCTCAGCTTACATGCACGAAAGTAAGTGCACATTGATAATTTAGCTCACCAGAATATTACAATCAGTCATTAAGTACCTATGAATAGATTGATATGCTAGGGAAAACTATATGATGTGGGGTGCTTTATTATCTCAAGACTGATCCTATTTTCATGTGCCAATCCATTTGAAATCATATTGCATTCAAAATATTTTCTGTAAATTAGCTCACCTGAAGAGTGATAACCATTGCTTTGTAACAAAAGAAATCAGCAAAGGAAATCTTTTGAGCAAGTGGTGTAAGGAAGCAGGATTAAATAATGAAACAAACACTTTCTCTGTAATATCTGGTGAATAATACCTCCATCCTGTGACTGTTATCAAAAATTGTGCATTAGCTCACCTGATTTTGACATTGCACATAACCTAGTAAAAAAAAGTGTAACACGAGTTTTATTACTGCTTTTAGAGCTGTAATCTGTGAAGACAAGGCTAGGTAGAGGACCCCTAGAACTATCATTTACCACTTTCAGTTGGGGCTCTAGTGGTACCACCAGGTGGCTCCCGAGGGTCGGGGCAGATTTCGAGTATCTATTTCTACTCAACGAGGGGTGACAAGGACAATGTATCCATTGATTGAGGTAGAGAGTACTATGGGCTACTCGACGTCATGTAAAGAAGAGCGCTGAGATACCTGGAAGTATTGTTTAGCTCACCTGAACTTTGACATTTTTTGTTTCTCGTAATGAAGGAGCGGGTTTTAGGACTGCTTTTATAGCATTAATCTTTGAAGACAAGGCGGAAGGAACATCAAGGCAAGGTAGAGGACCCCTAGAACTATCATTTACCACTTTCAGTTTGGGGTTGTAGTTGTACCACCAGGTGGCTCCCAGGGGTCGGGACAGATTTCGAGTTCCTATTTCTACTCAAGGAGGGGTGACAAGGACAATGTATCCATTGATTAAGATAGGCAGTACTAAGGACTACACGATTCTATGTAAAGAAGAGCTCTGGGATACCCGGAAGTATTGTTTAGCTCACCTGAACTTTGAATTTTTTTGTTTCTCGTAATGAAGGAGGGAATTTTATGACTGCTATTACAGCATTAATCTTTGAAGACAAGGCGGAAGGAACATCAAGGCAAGGTAGAGGACCCCTAGGACTATTATTTACCACTTTCAGTTTGGGGCTGAAGTGGTACCACCAGGTGGCTCCCAGGGGTCGGGACAGATTTCGAGTTCCTATTTCTACTCAAGGAGGGGTGACAAGGACAATGTATCCATTGATTAAGATAGTCAGTACTGAGGACTACACGATTCTATGTAAAGAAGAGTTCTGGGATACCCGGAAGTATTGTTTAGCTCACCTGAACTTTGAATTTTTTTGTTTCTCGTAATGAAGGAGGGAATTTTATGACTGCTATTACAGCATTAATCTTTGAAGACAAGGCGGAAGGAACATCAAGGCAAGGTAGAGGACCCCTAGGACTATCATTGACCACTTTCAGTTTGGGGCTGTAGTGGTACCACCAGGTGGCTCCCGGGGTTCGGGGCAGATTTCGAGTCCCCATTTCTACTCTAGGAGGGTTGACAAGGACAACATATCCATTGGTTGAGGTAGAGAGTACTATGGGCTACTCGACGCCATGTAAAGAAGACCTCTGGGATACCTGGAAGTATTGTTTAGCTCACCTGAACTTTGACATTTTTCGTTTCTCGTAATCAAAGAGGGGTTTTTAGGACTCCTCTTCCAGCATTAATCTTTGAAGACAAGGCGGGAGGAACATCAAAGCAAGGTAGAGGATCCTTTGAACTATCATTTACCACTTTCAGTTTGGGGCTGTAGTGGTATCACCAGGTGGCTCCCGGGGGTCGGGACAGATTTCGAGTCCCCATTTCTACTCTAAAAGGAGTGACAAGGACAATGTATCCATTGATTGAGGTAGGGAGTACTAAGGGCTACAAGATGCCATGTAAAGAAGAGCTCTCGGATACCCGGAAGTATTGTTTAGCTCACCTGAACTTTGACATTTTTTGTTTCTCGTAATGAAGGAGCGGGTTTTGATTGCTTTTACAGCATTAATCTTTGAAGACAAGGCGGAAGGAACATCAAGGCAAGGTAGAGGACCCCTAGGACTATCATTTACCATTCTCAGTTTGGGGCTGTAGTGGTACCACCAGGTGGCTCCCGGGGGTCGGGACAGATTTTGAGTCCCTATTTCTACTCAAGGATGGGTGACAAGCACAATGTATCCATTGGTTGAGGTAGAGAGTACTATAGGCTACTCGATACCATGTAAAGAAGAGCTCTGGGATACCCAGAAGTATTGTTTAGTTCACCTGAACTTTGACAGTTTTCGTTTCTCGAAATTAAAGAGTTTTTTTTTTAGGTCTCCTCTTTCAGCATTAATCTTTGAAGACAAGGCGGAAGGAACATAAGGCAAGGTAGAGGACCCCTAGGACTATCATTTACCACTTTCAGTTTGGGGCTGTAGTGGTACCACCAGGTGGCTCCCGGGGGTCGGGACAGATTTCCAGTCTCCATTTCTACTCTAAAAGGGGTGACAAGGACAATGTATCCATTGATTAAGATAGGCAGTACTAAGGACTACATGATTCTATGTAAAGAAGAGCTCTGGGATACCTGGAAGTATTGTTTAGCTCACCTGAAGTTTGACATTTTTTTGTTTCTCGTAATGAAGGAGCGGGTTTTAGGACTGCTTTTACAGCATTAATCTTTGAAGACAAGGCGGAAGGAACATCAACGCAAGGTAGAGGACCCCTTGAACTATCATTGACCACTTTCAGTTTGGGGCTGTAGTAGTACCACCAGGTGGCTCCCGGGGGTCGGAACAGATTTCGTTTCCCCATTTCTATTCAAGGAGGGGTGACAAGGACAATGTATCCATTGATTGAGGTAGAGAGTACTATGGGCTACTCGACGCCATGTAAAGAAGAGCGCTGAGATAGCCGGAAGTATTGTTTAGCTCACCTGAACTTTGACATTTTTCGTTTCTCGTAATCAAAGAGGGGTTTTTAGGACTGCTTTTACAGCATTGATCTTTGAAGACAAGGCGGAAGGAACATCAAGGCAAGGTAGAGGACCCCTAGAACTATCATTTACCACTTTCAGTTTGGGGCTGTAGTGGTACCACCAGGTGGCTCCCGGGAGTCGGGACAGATTTTGAGTCCCCATTTCTAATGTAAAAGGGGTGACAAGGACAATGTATCTATTGATTAAGGTAGAGAGTACTATGGGCTACTCGACGCCATGTAAAGAAGAGCTCTGGGATACCCAGAAGTATTGTTTAGCTCACCTGAACTTTGACATTTTTCGTTTCTCGTAATGAAAGAGGGTTTTTTAGGACTGCTTTTACAGCATTAATCTTTGAAGACAAGGCGAAAGGAATATGAAGGCAAGGTAGAGGACCCCTAGGACTATCATTTACCACTTTCCGTTTGGGGCTGTAGTGGTACAACCAGTTGGCTTCCGGGGATCGGGACAGTTTTCGAGTCCCCATTTCTACTCTAAAAGGGATGACAAGGACAATGTATCCATTGAGGTAGAGGGTACTAAGGGATACTCGATGCCATGTAAAGAAGAGTTCTGGGATACCCAGAAGTATTGTTTAGCTCACCTGAAGTTTGACATTTTTGTTATCTTAAAAGAATAATGGGGTGTGATGCCTTATTGAATACGAATTTCATTCACCATACATAAGAAGAAAAGAAGACTATCAATAGCATAGCCCGCACACTAGTGTTTCATGCCCTGAACCACTCGAGGATTCCCTTCTGCGCCTATTTGAGGTACTGAATTTCCCTTCCCCTTTGAAGCTGTTGTGGGAATCACTACTGGAATATTGAGTCCTTATTTCTACTCTGTGTTGTACGGAAGGAAAGTATCCACTGCATTTTTTGGATACTCGATGCTATGTAGACTAGAGGTTTGGAGACCGCCAGATGAGTTTAGTCAGGGTCGCTATTAATTATCAATTAAGTAGCGCACGATGTATGTAGTAAGGGCGACCGCCAAATAATCAGAGGTCGCTTGTTAAATCAATACTAGTCTACTCCGGATATAATGAAATCCAGGGGACCGACCTGAATTGTTCATTACATCCAAAGTTCAATATATCCAATGCTAAACTACACAAATATTGCTACTGGGGGGTTTATTTCAACTTCAATTTAACAGATAGTTCAATATAACCGACTTCAATATAAGTGGAGTGGACTGTACATGTAATAATATGCCCTGTAACACATGCTTTCACACACAGAAACACGCACCGACACACGCAAGCACGCACGTTCACGCACGCACACACACACGCACACACACACACACACACACACACACACACACACACACACACACACACACACACACACACACACACACACACACACACACACACACACACACACACACACACTTTCTTGATCAGGTAAACAGAGTATTCCGACGTCAAAATCATTACGTAAAAAAGCGGTTTAACAATTGGTATGAAACATATCAGACAGATTTTAATGTAACCACAGGTTGTATTTGTAAAGCAATTCAATATATTAACATTCACTGAATCTTTTATTTTGTGTCTCTTTTGGAATTGACACTGCTTTCATCATACATTGAATACATGTTTGTTGCAAACTACTTCGATCCGGTTTTATACTACCACCTGTCTGCAAAATTATTTCCAAATACGGCGAGTCATCAAGGTCAAAGAGTGTATTGGCTGTTCCCTTTAACGCCAATGGGTCAACCATATGATATTTTAGAACTTAATTCAAATTCATATTTTTAAGAATTCATATGAAATATAAATATAAACAATGAAATGTCTTTCTTTGTTGTTTCATTTTTGTGATGAAGGTTGCAATAATTGCATAAGAAATTTGCATAACCCGCCTGTTACTTTCATCACCCGAAGAACAACAAAGAAAGCATTTTGTGTGTAGTTTTTCCAGAATTTTGAAAAGTAAACTTGGTAGAGAAAATTGTATCTGTTAGAAATTGCATTTTAATGTGGAAAACCCCCACCCCCCCTTTGTGATGAATGATTTGCTCTTTATTATGATCGGAATGAAATCATAAATGTATTTTTCTTTTAAAATGTATATTTATGAACAACCAGTGACAGATTTTGATGTTTTCATTTTTTTTTTTAAATTCATTGTGTGTATAACACAACACATGCTCCAAAAACTTTGACATTTTGTCATGAAAATATACCATATATTCCTACCGTAAAATTTTTTATAAAATGCATTTGCCGTCAGCAGATTTTTTATTTTTTGTATACAATAGATTGGTTAACAATAAGCAAAATAACTTTTTAAATTTAATTCAACACTATGGCTGTAAGAGTATTTTAAAAGCTTAGAATATTTGCATAATTTATTTTTCAAAATGTAACAATGTGTCAATTTCATGACCTTTTTGCACTTAAACAGGATGGATGTCAGCCATGTTGACTGTAATTGCAAGAAGTGCTTATCTGATTTATTAACTTGCAAAATAAAATATATCAATATTTATTTAAGATTTCATTTGATTTATCCCCAAATTTGAACAAAAACCTGTAAAATTTACAAAAGGTCTATTTTTAGAAACAGGTCTACCACCTTATACCAGTGGAATGACCGGGATAAAAAAATTCAGAATTTCATTTCATCCATACTAGATATTACTGGCAAAGTTTGAATCCAAACAGAGAATTTTACTACTGGACCATTTTGCATGTTTTTCACTGAAACATCCTCTTAAATAAAAACCGTAGAATTCGAGAAATGCTGACTTTAAAAGAAACTGTTGATTCCCTAGTAACATCAACTTATATGTCAGTAGCTTATATCGATTAAAAATTAATCATACATAGAACGTGCTCTTGTGTGTGGAATTCAATGTGCCGATATCAGATGTGTATCGCGAGTTGCCTGTTCCGACACCAGGAACTTTTCCATAAGAACAAAAGACCCGGACTTTTTGCCCTTGTGATAATGTTCGTAGTATGCTGGTTTGGTCTCCGATCCCATGAAGGTGTCTTATCGTCACTTCTCTGTTTCTGAGTCTTTTGTTATGTGTAAATGGTTATATTCTCACTTGAGAATCGGCAGGCTCTCTTTAGATGGGGAAAGGCTATAAGCCCGTGAACTGATCCGACCGGAAACTCTGTGCACTCAAACACACACAAATTGCATACGTCATACCTTCTACTTTCGTTTTCCTATATATGATGCTGTACTCTGTTCACGGGCCTGATTCTAACACGAATTAAAATGTGATCCAGTTTCCGGGCCTGACTTTAATACTAATTAGGATAAGATTCAGTTCACGGGCCTCTAATTAGGATATGATCCAGTTCACGGGACTGACTCTAACACTAATTAGGATGTGATTGAGTTCACGGGCCTGATTCTAACACTAATTAGGATGTGATCCAGTTCACGGACCCGATTCTAACACTAATTCGGATGTGATTGAGTACACGGGCCTGATTCTAACACTAATTAGGATATGATCCAGTTCACAGACCTGATTCTAACGCTAATTAAGATGTGATTCAGTTCACTGGCCTCTAATTAGGATATGACCCAGTTCACGGACCCAATTCTAACACTAATTAGGATGTGATTGAGTACACAGGCCTGATTCTAACACTAATTAGGATATGATCCAGTTCACGGACCTGATTCTAACACTAATTAAGATGTGATTCAGTTCACTGGCCTCTAATTAGGATGTGATCCAGTTCACGGGCCTAATTCTAACACTAATTAGGATGTGATTGAGTTCACGGGTCTGATTCTAACACTAATTAGGATGTGATTCAGTGCATTGGCCTCTAATTAGGATATGACCCAGTTCACGGGCCTGACTCTAACACTAATTAGGATGTGATTGAGTTCACGGGCCTGATTCTAACACTAATTAGGATGTGATTCAGTTCACGGGCCTGATTCTAACACTAATTAGGATATGATCCAGTTCACGGACCTGATTCTAACACTGATTAAGATGTGATTCAGTTCACGGGCCTCTAATTAGGATATGATCCAGTTCACGGGCCTGACTCTAACACTAATTAGGATGTGATTGAGTTCACGGGCCTGATTCTAACACTAATTAGGATATGATCCAGTTCACGGGCCTAATTCTAACACTGATTAAGATGTGATTCAGTTCACGGGCCTCTAATTAGGATATGATCCAGTTCACGGGCCTGACTCTAACACTAATTAGGATGTGATTGAGTTCACGGGCCTGATTCTAACACTAATTGGGATGTGATTCAGTTCACGGGCCTTATTCTAACACTAATTAGGATATGATCATGTTCACGGACCTGATTCTAACACTAATTAAGATGTGATTCAGTTAACAGGTCTCTAATTAGGATATGATCCAGTTCACAGGCCTGACTCTAACACTAATTAAGATGTGATTGAGTTCACGGGCCTGATTCTAACACTAATTAGGATATGATCCAGTTCACGGGCCTAATTTTAACACTAATTAAGATGTGATTTAGTTCACGGGCCTCTAATTAGGATATGATCCAGTTCACGGGCCTGACTCTAACACTAATTAGGATGTGATTGAGTTCACGGGCCTGATTCTAACACTAATTAGGATATGATCCAGTTCACGGGCCTAATTCTAACACTGATTAAGATGTGATTCAGTTCACGGGCCTTTAATTAGGATATGATCCAGTTCACGGGCCTGACTTTAACACTAATTAGGATGTGATTCAGTTCACGGGCCTGATTCTAACACTAATTAGGATGTGATTCAGTTCACGGGCCTGATTCTAACGCTAATTAGGATATGATGCAGTTCACGGACCTGATTCTAACACTGATTAAGATGTGATTCAGTTCACGGGCCTCTAATTAGGATATGATCCAGTTCACGGGCCTGACTCTAACACTAATTAGGATGTGATTGAGTTCACGGGCCTGATTCTAACACTAATTAGGATGTGATTCAGTTCACGGGCCTGATTCTAACACTAATTAGGATATGATCCAGTTCACGGACCTGATTCTAACACTGATTAAGATGTGATTCAGTTCACGGTCCTCTAATTAGGATATGATCCAGTTCACGGGCCTGACTCTAACACTAATTAGGATGTGATTGAGTTCACGGGCCTGATTCTAACACTAATTAGGATATGATCCAGTTCACGGGCCTAATTCTAACACTGATTAAGATGTGATTCAGTTCACGGGCCTCTAATTAGGATATGATCCAGTTCACGGGCCTGACTCTAACACTAATTAGGATGTGATTGAGTTCACGGGCCTGATTCTAACACTAATTAGGATATGATCCAACTCACGGACCTGATTCTAACACTAAATAAAATGTGATTGAGTTCCCGGTCCTAACTCTAACGCTAATTAAGATATGATCCAGTTAACGGGCCTGATTCTAACACTAATTAGGATATGATTCAGTTCATGGGCCTAATTCTAACACTGATAAAAAATGTGATTGAGTTCACGGGCCTGACTCTAATACTAATTAGGATATGATCCAGTTCACATGCATCTAATCCAATCCTTGTAAACCCTAACCCAGTCCTTGTAGAGCATAGCTTAGTCCCTGTAGAGCATAACCTAGTCCCTGTAGAGCATAACCTAGTCCCTGTAAAGTATAACCTAGTCCCTGTAAAGTATAACCCAGTCCCTGTAGAGCCTAACCTATTCCCTGTAGAGTATAACCTATTCCCTGTAGAGTATAACCTAGTCCCTGTAGAGCCTAACCTATTCCCTGTAGAGTATAACCTAGTCCCTGTAGAGTATAACCTAGTCCCTGTAGAGTATAACCTAGTCCCTGTAGAGCATAACCTAGTCCCTGTAAAGTATAACCCAGTCCTTGTAGAGCATAGCTTAGTCCCTGTAGAGTATAACCTAGTCCCTGTAGAGCATAACCTAGTCCCTGTAGAGCATAACCTAGTCCCTGTAGAGTATAACCTAGTCCCTGTAGAGCATAACCTAGTCCCTGTAGAGTATAACCTAGTCCCTGTAGAGCATAACCTAGTCCCTGTAGAGTATAACCTAGTCCCTGTAGAGTATAACCCAGTCCCTGTAGAGCCTAACCTAGTTCCTGTAGAGCCTTACACTGTCTTAGCCTATAAAATGCAACTTTGTCTCTGTACAACAGTATCGTATTTCACTGATAATAAATTTTCCATACATGTTTATTATTAGTTTAATCATCAGTCACAATTGAATAGTCTCGTGGGGATTCGGGTTAGAATAGATCCTCAGTACCCCCTTGCTTGTCGTAAGAGGCGATTAAATGGGGCGGTCCTTCGGATGAGACCGGAAAAACAGAGGTCCTGTGTCACAGCAGGTGTGGGACAATAAAGATTCCTCCCTGCTCAATGGCTATAAGCGCCGAGCATAGGCCTAAATTTTACAGTCCTTCACCGCCAGTGGTGACGTCTCAATGTGAGTGAAATATTCTCGAGAGGGACGTTTAACAATATTCAATCAATCAATGCACAATTGAATAAATACCCAGTCTCTCTGTGTTATAGACTTTTCCAGTCATCTTGAGCTAAATCAACATTTTTGTGCCAGACCCATTTTTGTGTGCATCATAACTCAGTATCTCTATAAATAGTTGAATCTGCAACTACTACATGTAAGAGCTTGACGTATTTGACAGACATTTTTTTCCACAATTTCCTCTGGTACTTAGTCTTGATTTTAATTAAGAAGAAAAAGTTGAACAGATAACAGTTTTATTATCAACACCTTAGACATACAATGATTAAATGATCACATTGTTGTAACCTTTGACATTGAAATATTTTCCAGATACATGTACTTATGAAAGAGCTGGCTCGCATTCTACCTCATGCTCCAAGATTGCGTAGCAATAGTAACACATGATGGTCATATTAGACAGATTGATAATGATGGGTAATCAGATCAAACATCCTTAATATAAATCAAATTTACATAATCTGTTAAGAATTGATTATATATTACTGGGTAATTAAGGGGTCTTTCATGAAAAGAAATGAAACATCTTTAAGTTTTCATA
>NC_079166.1:10745211-10872711 GCF_947568905.1 Ostrea edulis
AAATTTTGTTAGTCTTTTCCGATAGTTATTGTAAAAAAACAACCTGTTAAAACAAGAGGTACTGTGAGCAATGCTCACTAAGAATACCCCTCGCTTACCCCAATCTCCTAAAGGGTGTTGGAAATAGGTAAAACTTCAATATTATGATCCAAAAGGTATCTAGGAACACAGCATCTCCATGCGATGAAAAAAGCCATTAAAGAATTTAAATGGAAACCATATTGCTACTTTGATGTCCAGTGCGCGTGACCTTTGACCTTTTGACCCCAAAATCGATAGGGAACATCTTCATCCCATGGGTAGTCCATATATATGATATGGTGACGGTAGGTGGAAAGGATAATGCTTTAGAGCCCGGAAACCATTGCGTCTACAGACGGACGGACAGACAGACGGACAACCCGATTCCAGTATACCCCCCCCCCCCACAACTTGTTGCGGGGGGTATAATAAACTATTTCAAAAGTCTAAGTTATAGATGAATAATCAATGATACGATTTAAATCAAAATAGATGTGTGTAACATTTCACTATAAAGAGTTGTATGAAAATGTGATTTGTGGAAATAAATAATAATGCTATAATTCTAATTAGAGGCCTGTGATCTTAATCACATCCTAATTAGTGTTAGAGTCAGCCCCCTGAACTGGAGCATATCCTAATTAGTGTTAGAATCAGGCCAGTGAACTCAATCACATGCTAATTAGTGTTAGAATCAGGCCCGTGAACTCAATCACATGCTAACTAGTGTTAGAATCAGGCCCGTGAACTCAATCACATTTCAATTAGTGTTAGAATCAGGCCCGTGAACTGGATCATATCCTAATTAGTGTTAGAATCAGGCCCGTGAACTGGATCATATCCTAATTTGTGTTAGAAACAGGCCCGTGAAGTCAATCACATGCTAGTTAGTGTTAGAATCAGGCCCGTGAACTGGATCATATCCTGATTAGTGTTAGAATCAGGCCCGTGAACTGGATCACATTTTGATTAGTGTTAGAATCAGGCCCGTGAACTGGATCACATTTTAATTAGTGTTAAAATCAAGCCCGTGAACTGGATCATATCCTGATTAGTTTTAGAATCAGGCCCGTGAACTCAATCACATTTTACTTAGTGTTAGAATTAGGCCCGTGAACTCAATCACATTTAATTAGTGTTAGAATGAGGCCCGTGAAGTCAACCACATGCTAGTTAGTGTTAGAATCAGGCCCGTGAACTGGATCATATCCTGATTAGTGTTAGAATCAGGCCCGTGAACTGGATCACATTTTGATTAGTGTTAGAATCAGGCCCGTGAACTGGATCATATCCTAATTAGTGTTAGAAGCAGGCCCGTGAACTCAATCACATGCTAGTTAGTGTTAGAATCAGGCCCGTGAACTGGATCACATTTTGATTAGTGTTAGAATCAGGCCCGTGAACTGGATCATATCCTAATTAGTGTTAGAAGCAGGCCCGTGAACTCAATCACATGCTAGTTAGTGTTAGAATCAGGCCCGTGAACTCAATCACATTTTGATTAGTGTTAGAATCAGGCCCGTGAACTGGATCATATCCTAATTAGTGTTAGAATCAGGCCCGTGAACTCAATCACATGCTAATTAGTGTTAGAATCAGGCCCGTGAACTCAATCACATTTTACTTAGTGTTAGAATTAGGCCCGTGAACTCAATCACATTTAATTAGTGTTAGAATCAGGCCCGTGAACTCAACCACATGCTAGTTAGTGTTAGAATCAGGCCCGTGAACTCAATCACATTTTGATTAGTGTTAGAATCAGGACCGTGAACTGGATCATATCCTAATTAGTGTTACAAGCAGGCCCGTGAACTCAATCACATGCTAATTAGTGTTAGAATCGGGACCGTGAACTGGATCACATTTTAATTAATGTTAGAATCAGGCCCGTGAACTGGATCATATCCTAGTTAGTGTTAGAAGCAGGCCCGTGAACTCAATCACATGCTAGTTAGTGTTAGAATCAGGCCCGTGAACTGGATCACATTTTAATTAGTGTTAGAATCAAGCCCGTGAACTGGATCATATCCTGATTAGTTTTAGAATTAGGCCCGTGAACTCGATCACATTTAATTAGTGTTAGAATCAGGCCCGTGAACTCAATCACATTTTGATTAGTGTTAGAATCAGGACCGTGAACTGGATCATATCCTAATTAGTGTTAGAAGCAGGCCCGTGAACTCAATCACATGCTAATTAGTGTTAGAATCGGGATCGTGAACTGGATCACATTTTAATTAATGTTAGAATCAGGCCCGTGAACTGGATCATATCCTAATTAGTGTTAGAAGCAGGCCCGTGAACTCAATCACATGCTAATTAGTGTTAGAATCGGGACCGTGAACTGGATCACATTTTAATTAATGTTAGAATCAGGCCCGTGAACTGGATCATATCCTAATTAGTGTTAGAAGCAGGCCCGTGAACTCAATCACATGCTAATAAGTGTTAGAATCAGGCCCGTGAACTCAATCACATGCTAGTTAGTGTTAGAATCAGGCCCGTGAACTGGATCACATTTTAATTAGTGTTAGAATCAAGCCCGTGAACTGGATCATATCCTGATTAGTTTTAGAATCAGGCCCGTGAACTCAATCACATTTTACTTAGTGTTAGAATTAGGCCCGTGAACTCAATCACATTTAATTAGTGTTAGAATCAGGCCCGTGAACTCAACCACATGCTAGTTAGTGTTAGAATCAGGCCCGTGAACTCAATCACATTTTGATTAGTGTTAGAATCAGGACCGTGAACTGGATCATATCCTAATTAGTGTTACAAGCAGGCCCGTGAACTCAATCACATGCTAATTAGTGTTAGAATCGGGACCGTGAACTGGATCACATTTTAATTAATGTTAGAATCAGGCCCGTGAACTGGATCATATCCTAATTAGTGTTACAAGCAGGCCCGTGAACTCAATCACATGCTAATTAGTGTTAGAATCGGGACCGTGAACTGGATCACATTTTAATTAATGTTAGAATCAGGCCCGTGAACTGGATCATATCCTAATTAGTGTTAGAAGCAGGCCCGTGAACTCAATCACATGCTAGTTAGTATTAGAATCAGGCCCGTGAACTCAATCACATGCTAATTAGTGTTAGAATCAGGCCCGTGAACTCAATCACATGCTAATTAGTGTTAGACTCAGGCCCGTGAACTGGATCACATTTTAATTAGTGTTAGAATCAGGCCCGTAAACTGCATCATATCCTGATTAGTGTTAGAATCAGGCCCGTGAACTCAATCACATCCTAATTAATGTTAGAATCAGGCCCGTGAACTGGATCATATCCTAATTAGTGTTAGAGTCAGGCCCGTGAACTCAATCACATCCTATTTAGTGTTAGAGACAGGCCCGTGAAGTGGACCATATCCTAATTAGAAGCCCATGAACTCAATCACATCCTAATTAGAACCCAGTGAACTCAATCAAATCCTTATTAGTGTTGATTCTGTAGCTCCACTTACAAAAGATTTTTAATATGCATCTCGGGTACGAGTTAATACTAGACCTTTAGTAAAAACGAAAGTAAATTGTATGGCGTATGCAATTTGTGTGTGTTTGAGTTCACGGAACTTCCGATTGTATCAGTTCACGGGCTTATAGACCCTGCCCTTTAGATGAGGGAGAAAGATGAGAATTTGACCTAAATACTCTAGAGAAATAAGATTTTTAGTTCTTAAGTTAGAAGTTGCATCGTTATTATTTTATTGTTTGTTTGTTGTCGGTTTCTCCCCCCATTGAATAATCTAGATATCTGTTTTCATTAATCCACCTTGCTGCTTTGTTTAGATACATTTCGTTTGCTCGTCTTGGCTTCTGTGCGCTTTCTTATACTCCGTCTCCTACTGATTTCGACAAACGCACAGATGATTACATTTCCTGATTACTAAGCGTCTCATCAGCGAAATAATTCTGAACTACCA
The DNA here is from genome assembly GCF_947568905.1 of Ostrea edulis. Classification (NCBI taxonomy): domain Eukaryota; kingdom Metazoa; phylum Mollusca; class Bivalvia; order Ostreida; family Ostreidae; genus Ostrea; species Ostrea edulis. The sequence continues at coordinate 10,749,166 of NC_079166.1, forward strand.
ATGAAAATGTTCCTCTCATAGACAAGATGGACTGACGGTATTTTTGTTGAAGAAGATGACTGTTTTACAAAAATGAAGTGGGAAAAGTCAAGGTAAGTACATGGAGTAATTTGAAGTAATTTAACATGATCACCATTCAACGAAATTTGTAAAGTGACCAAATAAACTTATATTGACACTAGTGTCAACGCGATTTATGAATGAACATCTACTATTTCTGGTTTTAATTATTAATCTTAAAACAGAGTATGTCATTATTAAAATGAAATCATCAGAATAGAGAAAAGGCTTCACAGGTCCATACGCTATAATAAGTGTGATCAAAATGTACATCGTCGTCTACATACCTCTGTTAATACTCTATATTTATTTAAATCATTGTGTGATTGATACGCATATTATAAAATAACCTATTTCTGAGTATATCGCGCTGATACTATTATATTTTCATGTGCATGTCCTATAGTTTGTGATAGTGTAATTTTTTCCCGTAAGAAAGCAATCGTAACGTTAAAAAAAAACGTCATTATAGTTTAATACAGTGCCTTAATGGAATAAAAAACAAAACAAGATTTATTATAGTAAACGATAAACAGATTGGTTATAACATAATTTTGTAAATCAAATAACTATATTGAATGACTCGTATTATAGAATGCATGGCGGTGGTAAATGCAAACTATAGTGAATTTAAATTATGTTTTTATTCTTCTCATTTCAGTTCGTGGATCGGCTTTCATATAGATATACTAGGTATAATGGTATATGTTCTAATTGGATTTGTCTGGTTGAACGATTTCACATCTTTAAAGTTAGTTTTGAAATATGTTGAATTAATTTTTGTACATTGATTATAGATTTGCGGTATTTCAAAAAAATGCTTCTACAATGTGGTGACATTGAACCAAACTCTGGTCCCAAAAATGTGAGTAAATTTGCTTATTGAACCGTTGAATCTGTAGGCGGTAAGATGTATCTAATAATTAGAGTATATTGTAAATTGTGTTGCTTCAATATACCGTATAGTGATATTTTTACCGAGATGTTCAGCCAAATTGAGAAATATTCGAAATACATCCATATAACATTTCAAATGACCTCTATATGCAGGAAAGATACACAATTGGATGCAATTTATCTGACTGGTATTTAGATGAACGGTAACAGAAAAGTTTTTCGCAAGATTTTCATTTTCGGCCTGGGAGAAACTCTGTACTGACTTTGTACATAGGGGGAAATTACAGTGATCCCCCGTTATAACGCCAACATTTGTACCTCGGCAATTTTGGCATTATAACGGTGGTGGCATTATATCGGGGGAGGGGTATGTGTACAGCTGTCATAAGAATATCTACTATACATCAATGTGCTTTGAATGCCTGGATAATCCCGGCGTCCAGTGGTCGTGAACGATTCGCAATGCTAGGAGTATTTAATGTTGTTGTTTTATATCCAATACACTTAGATTTCGGCGTGTCCACCATACTCAGATTTCAAAAACAATACTGCATATTTGAATTCAGATGATTATAATTTACGTAACTTATTATCTGCTCTAAACTTTGATTCCTGGAGGACTAACGGTGGGCAATTGGTTAAGCCTGCTCATTGAAATTTTCCTGCCATTGATGGGCGATAATTTGGGGGGGGGGGGGGGTTGATTGAGCAAATCGAACCTGTAAATACGTTGGCGGATGGCGGTATGCGGGGGATGGCGTTATATTGGGGTTTTACATAGCGAGGAAAACAGGACTTTTAACTTTTTAGGAGGGGACAATATAGCAGGGGATCACTGCATATGCTGGGGCACTTTTCCTCTATGGCGGAAATCTATTCTGGGCCATTTTTTTTGGGAGGGGGGGGGGTCTATTCTACAACACAGGGAGAGGTCTATACGTAAATGAGACCTCGATGGAAAGTTTGGAGTTTGTGACCGTAGATTGATTTTCGGAAATATGATTTAAGAAAACATTTTTTTTTTTTAAATACGAGCCGCATGAAAACGTTGCTACATACAGTATATACTTGTTTACACGCAAGCGCGGTAAATCACAAGTGAATAATGTTGAATGATATTGGAAGGACTTTTCTATAATGCGAGATTGAATGTTGCGCATAAATGAATGAACGATATCTTTGATTGAAATGAATTTAAGAAAAACAAATATACGTCCGTCTTTAGATGTGTATATGGCCGTCCGTCCGTCTGTCTGTCCGTTTGAGGTTTTCTGTTTCTAATGTCATTTCGCAGTCACATATCAAGCTGAAACTTCCTATATAGACTGTAGAATATGTTGCAATTTTGATTCAGTTCCACCTCTCTTGCAGGATTTTTGCCCCTTTATTTGAAAATTATGGTTACATGGAGGGTGCATAATTTGTCCGGCGAACTCTTCCCACAATTTTCATATTAAGACCATCTTGTTTTACATAGTATTTCGATGGGCATGGAAGATGTACATGCTGCAAGAAATTTACTATTCTTTAATTTTTCAGAAAATTACAGGTTGTTGAACTTATTCCATTTTGAGGAAATATATTATTAAATAAAGGACATGTTTTGTCCTTATAACTCCTCGCACAGTTTAGAAGCTATGGTATTTGTATATAACATGAAGATGTGCATAGTGCAACGATTTTCATTCTCAAGAATTTTTAGCTCACCTGAGCTGAAAGCGTCCGTCTGTCTGTCCGTCCTTCCGTATGTCCGTCTGTAAACTTTTAACATTTTTGACTTCTTCTCATAAACCACTGGGCCAATTTCAACCCAAGTTGGCACAAAGCATCCCTAGGTAAGAAGAATTCTATATTGTTAAAATAAAGGGCCAGACCATCTTCCAAGGGGAGATAATCAAGATAAGGTAAAAATAGAGTAGGGTCATTAAAAATCTTTTTCTTAAGAACCACTGGGCCAGAAAAGATGAAATTTATAGATAAGCTTTATTAGGTAGTGCAGATTCTAATTTGTTAAAATCATGGCCCCCGGGGGTTGGATGGGGCCACAATAGGGGATCAAAGTTTTACATACAAATATATAGGAAAAATCTTTAAAAATCTTCTTCTCAAGAAGCACTGAGCCAGAAAAGCTGATATTTACATGAAAGCTTCCTGATATAGTGTAGATTCAAGTTTGTTAAAATGATGGCCCCCGGGGGTCGGATGGGGCCACACTAGGGGATCAAAGTTTTACATACAAATATATAGGGACAAAATTTAAAATCTTCTTCCCAAGAATCACTGAGCCAGAAAAGCTGATATTTACATGAAAGCTTCCTGATATTAAATTAAGGACAACATTATGAATACAGGTTGTTTCTAGCTTCTCATCGAACGAAATAATCGAAAACACAATGCACTCTATGAATGACAAATAGAAAAAATGATACATTGTAAACAGTTGCCTGATTTCTTGCACATTGTCAGGTAATGGTATAAACTACATGTAATTTAGGTAAAATGTTTAAACTTTAAAATTATAAGACACAAACTTCCCAGAACAGCCCCAAACAATGCGATATGTGACATATTGAACAGTTTTCCACTTGTTTACTTTCAAATCTATGTCATCACAAAACATGTTTAATCGAAATACCCAATTCGTAGTGTTTATCTATGTGTGTGTAGATATCTGTAACTGTTAATGCATTATTACAAAAAGTCGTAACAGTGACTTCTATAATCACGGGAAAAATTAAGAACATCGAAAATATTAGATGAATATCACATTTAAAAATCTAACGATGTGTCAGGTGGTTGGTCTCGGGAAGGGATACCCTTCATTGAAGTAATATAATTATAAATCTTCTTAAAATGATAATTACACAGAACACCTACAAAATTTTATGCTGATCACGGTTGTAAACTAATCGCAATTTCTCGGCTTGCCGAAAATGTCCTTTGGCACTTCCTTCTGGAAACTTCGATAAGGCTGATTCAAGACTGAAATCAGGGATTGAAGACACGAATATTTAATTTATTAGAAAATTATCGAAACTTATCTCATCTATAAGATCAATATGAAGCATCAATAAACAACGGATTTACTTCATATTGCATTATGTTAAGCTATTATTAAAAATAAACAAATAAAACTAGCTTAGATTTGCAAAACTTGTCCGCAAATATACCCTCATTTTCGCTATTGTAGGATAGTTGATCGAAAATGAAAATAGGTTTTTAAATAATTTTACGACATTCACTATTCAAGTAAAATTATATTATATTTTACGGACTTCACCTCACACATGGAACAACATTAAAGGTGCAAACGGTAACTCTGGAGCAAACGTGTCGGAGTTTATTGTCAAAATTTGTTAATTTATAAGTATAAACATTTTCAAAAAATCATATATTCCTTTATGTAACGAAATAATGACATGATTATCCGCAAACATCTCATCAAATGTCGTCCCCGTGGGAGCCTTTTACAATTTCCACAAATTCTAATCGTAGTTTAAATTAACGTTACAATACGTCCAAGTCATTTAACTTTAGTAAACTTTCATACTTCTTCGTAAGACAAAAAAGAATTAGCTGATACGAGGGTTTCTGATAAATAGATAAATCACATTTTGTTTGGCTGATACAAAGACAAGTAAGTACAATACCTGTATCAGTATTCAAGAAGAATGAAAATTAAGAAATGATTATCATATAACTTTATTTCCGTGCCTGTACATTCTAATACATTCACAGTGGTGTTACCCTTAACGAGATTTTGAAAGCCGTATTTTATGTAAATACAAAGTATATCCTGTGTAAAAATATTTAAATCCACTTCTTCATAAAAGATCTTTATTTCTAACAATCAAATATGTCAATTTAGATGGATCAGAAATCGTGTTCATGCCCTTTGAATAAATAAAGGCATGTACCGGATTGCGTTGCAAAGAAGTGATATCCACTACATACATGTATGTAGACATAATTTATACTGAATTTATTTCGATTGCATTTGACAGAAATACAAAAACAAAGCATTTCTAAGAAAACAATGCATACAATTGAAAAAAGAAAACATATTTCCTGGATTTCGACAATGCTACAAAGATGAAGATGACTTGCAATCACTGAGTATAACAGGATTTTGGGGGAGATTATCAATTTACCTTGGAAGACACACTTCACATCTAGCTATGGGGGCTTTGAAAAGATGGTGTTATACAAATAACATAATAGAAGAATTCTTCATGGATGATGGCGTCAAACAAAAGGAAGAAGTGGACGATTTCACCGAGAGGGACCTCCCTTCGATATCATCATATCCCACACAGAACACAACCACTCAATCAGAACTACCACCAGAAGATATGGAAATCAATGTAACATGTCCCAAACTCGAAACTAAGTTAGATACATGTAAGGAAGACAACAGCGATTTCTATTTCTCGGACGATGAAAAAGTCAGGAAAAATATTTTAAAGACCGACGTAGCACACAATTCTCATCAGGTGCAAGGAAAAGCAGTTGAAGATAATGAAGACTTCAATTTGAACGAAGAAATAAGCTCATCAGATGAAGCAAATAAGTTAGTATTAGGGTAGACAAAAGTATTAGTACATGTAGTACAAATGATGGTAGAATTTATGGAAATTTGGAAAACACTGTTGAAAAGGTGTCTTATAATTTACGACCAGGAAGACATATACAGAGCAATAAGCGTTATTTCAATGAGATGTTTGACTGTACTACGAAGAGGAAGAAGAGAACAGTACACAACAAAAGCCAAAATTGTATCAAAGAAGTTCAGTGTACAGACCAGTTTGTTGATGATTTTACCCTTGGTTATGAAAATTGTATGAAGAACCATAATTTCCAATACAGTGGGACTGAAAGTTCACTGTCTGCGGAGATACCTGACATAGAATGTTACAATGATTCAGACACTGAAGATACTTCTTCTCCAAAGAGTACCCACGATCCATCTGTGGAAGGAAGACCAGACAAAAACGAAAGAAACAATTTGCAGCTGCTCACTGTTGATAATTCATTTTCCATGAATACATTAGAAAAAGCCGTAGGCGTCTCCTGCTCAGAACCATTTTTCGAAAAGACGGTTCCAGAAGATGGATATTTTTATATATCCGAAGAGGATTGGGAGAACTTGTGTGCCATTCAGAAGGGTCGATGTTTTTCAAACGGGAACTGGGAACGCATCATTGCAAACGGCATCAAAGATGCAAATCCATATTGCGTGTACATGTTTAGATGGCATGAAGTGTCGGTTGCAAGGAAACGGAAATCAATAAGCAAACCTATCTTTAGAGGTGAAGGTTTTTGCAAGTTTCCAGATTGTCAAAACAGGCTGACATTTTCGATGGATAAGGACAGAAAGGTACACTTTTCGATGAGTTCCACAATCAAACACGATATTGTACAACACTATGCAAGACCTTTTAGAGGTGAAAAAAGAAAAGAAATAGGAGAAAAGTTGAGAGAGGGACCAAAGTCATACAAATATTACATGGAAAAATTTTCCTCTGTAAACAATGAGGTCAAACTCGCCGGTAACTTCTCCGACTTTGGTAACTCTCCGCAAACTTTTCAAAAGATTGCAAGCGAATCCAGATTTTCTAATACTTTAGATAAATCAGAATTTGAAAGTTTGCTGAAGATTGCTGAAAAAATGTCTCTTGAATCTACTGCTAAAAGATTACCTGGCTTTGTGAGACATATCTCAATTTATCCTCCAGTAGTGATGTATTGGACGGAAATGGGTGTACGAATCTGGCATGATATGGCAAAAAACGCGACAGTCTTCTGGGATGCAACAGGTTCGGTCATTCGACAAACTGCCCATCGCCCACGCTTTTACTACTATGAAATAACATGCATGAATCCGACCAAAGGTCAGAATGTCATTCCTGTAGCTAGCTTACTATCCACATTACATTCTACGCCAATGATAAGATTTTGGATCAGTGAATTTAGGCGCAGCGAAAAGAAATTGTTTGGTCATGGTAATGTCGCTATTCCAAAACAAATCAACAGTGATAGAAGTTTGGTTTTCATACAAGCTGCTTTATCCGAGTTTAATAATGAAACTCTGGATGATTTCAGATCAAGAGCATGGAGAATAATTACCGGTAAGGCAACGAGCTCTGATACGACAAAAATCATTCCACATGCTTGTCTTTCCCATGTGATGTCTTCTTTCAAAAAAGTAGCAAAAGATGTGTACAAATCGAATTTAGAATTTGGAATGTATTGCTTCAGCCTCATTCTAAATTCAGCAACACTGAGTGATGTCCAGATTAACATGACATCCGTCTATCATGTTTTACTTGCCAAGACTGTGGACTCTAACACAGAAGCGCATTTAAGAACCATCAACGAGAGACTTGTGCATTTACCGAAGAAAATGGATAAGGAAACGGACGTTGAAAGAGAAGAGGAGATAGAAGCTGTCTCCATTTTCCCAGAATTTGCTCAAGCAAGCAAACTTACCGAAGAAGATTACCTCAATAGATCGACGACTAATGCCTTCTACCACTTGTCAGAAGAAATTTTGCAAGAAGCGAACAAGACCTCAAATCCTAATTTTCCCGAAAATAGATATTATTCATCAACTTTAATGGATCGGATTCACAGATTATTCATGCCAACTTTACCGTTATGGTCAAATTTGCTTTTAGGCGATCTCTCAAGGCATGGTGCTGACGAGGTATACAGATGTTTTCGTAGCAATGCAACACAAGTACGTGGGAACACCTCCATTGAAAAACGATTTCAAATCCTTAGGTGGAAAACCTGTTCACAGAATAGATGAATTTTCGGTGCAGTTACAGACACACGTGGAGGCAGTTCAGAATTTAGCAATCATTAAACACCTCAAGGTAGGTGGGAAAGACCGGAAAGGAAGAAGTACTCGAACGGTTGAGGAAGAATGGGACAAGAAGCCACGAATGACAAATGTTCAGATATCTGGAAAATATCAGAAACCTCCGAAAAACGTATTCCTGTTCAATGATCGAAACTGAGAAAATCGACAAAAAAAGACTAACAGGAAAGACGAAAAGACCAAAAGTACTAAGAGCAAGGAAAGGAGTATAGAAAATACAACAGAGTTGCATGAAGCACCCAGTACATATCGGTCAAATGGAACCATTGAAATTTGTCCCCAATCTTCACATACTCACAACTGTGATTCTGGCATAGCAATGCTTATTAGGAAAGACGGATGCATCGGTAAACGACAGCTATTGCCTTCTAAGCGGCCATATATCATCAAAAGAGAGGACGACATAGTACTAAGTACATCATATGGATTGCCAAACACAGGAAACTCGTGTTGGTTTAATGCAGTTTTGAGCGCCTTATGTTCAACAGATATAATGCAGTTAGCGTTGGACAAATTCAATAAGGACCTGACATTTTGTCCCAAACTGATTAAAACTCTAACTGTTGCAAACAATGTGAATAATGGAGCTGAAGTATTGAAGACAATTATATGTGACGCATTGAATGATCTTCAGGATGAATTCCGATTAGATGCCAAACGTCAAAATGACGCTCATGAGTTCCTTACGTCATTTCTGTCAACACTAACCAGTTCACTGGATTACAGGAATACAAGGGTAAGGGAAAGTTGTGCTATACTGAAAACATCGTCAGGTATACGTAAATTTAAAGTATAGCCAGAAAATCGAGTTCAATGAACCATTGATATGTATTTGTGCTATTTTCAGATCAGAGAGATAATTTCATGTTTATCATGCGGGAAAGTCATCACACACGAAGAAGAGGCAACATCTATATCTTTAAGGATTCCGGACAGAGTAGCTAGCCTTTGCATTAAAGTAAATTATATTGCATTGTTTTCTTTAGAGTAACTACTTGTTTTTACAATAATATATGAATTCATATTTTGCATACGTGTGCGTAGGTATCTATCAAAATTATAAGGACAGTGTTATATTTCAGGATCTTTTAGATGACTTTTTCATGGACGAGTGTATTGAAGGGGCTGAATGCGATGTGTGTTTTAGCAAACAAAAATATAAGAAATGCGTTCCCGTCCACTTTCCCGGTACTGTAATATTGGCTTTACAGCGATATAAAGTGAATAAATGGGACCAAGTAGAAAAGGACAGAAGTGCCATCTATTCAGACGACTTCATTAACTTCAAACAGTACACAACACAGGACAGAGAGTTGATATACAAACTAGAGGGTGTAGTGATGCACAGAGGACAGCAACCCACCTCCGGACATTATACAGCCTTAAGGAAAGCTGTTGATAAGTACATCGTAATAGACAATGAGATAGTTCAAGTGTATCGGGGTGAAACACTGAATAAGGATGGATACCTTCTACTCTATTCATCTTTGGAGATATCGAACTCCTATTTCATCTATATGAGCTGTTGCTGTATTTCCTACTCCGCTATATGTGACTCCCTTCAACACTCTATGACTACTGCAGTATTCACATCACCTATTAAGAGACAGATGTTGGAGAGAATTCGGAACTTCAAAGTATTCGATAATGAAGTACCAGCTGACGGTAGACTTCTTTATTTGATTCACCGATCACAGATACCAACGCAATGTACAATTGACTTTGTTGAAAACAATTGAATATCTGATGGAGCAATATCCAAAGGAAGTCAAAAGTATTGTAGGTTTCGAAGTCCTTCAAACATTTACTTGTGAAGGCTGTCACAAAACGTTTGGAGATATGAAGCATGTGTTGCAGTTAGAAGACATTGGGAAATACGAGAGAGGATATGCGACTGTACGAATGAATTGTGTTTGTGGGGAAGTCGTGGAAGGGAAAGAAGTAATCAGTAACATTGCAAAAACAATCCTGATACAAGCAACTCCAGATGAAGTTCTCAGTATTCCAGACTTAACACTGACTCTCTCTGATTCCGTAGATGTAATATATCCTGGTTTTGCATTTCAGTTCAGAGTTTCAGTTTGTTTTCTCCCCGAGGAACCTTCCTTAATCTTGCTTTCCGATGACCAATGGAAACTTTTGGATAGATTTGAGGAGGTGACAAACATATCACAAGATCAATTTCTTCAACTCGCATCAAGACAACCTGTCGTGATGTTTTGTAATAAACAACCGGATAAAGAATGTTACATTGAAAAATGTAACAGGGTCGCAGGGGATACTTTGCCAGACATGTTTGGTTATAGGGAGAAGAAAAATATGTTTATCGAATTCAATGATGACACCACTAGAATGCTGAATGCCTTTCCATGCAGCTTATCACACGCAAACTTTCATATAGAAAGCACAGATGTTAACATTTTCCTCCATGGGTGGTACACGGATCTTCACATCGACTTTTTCATTTCAACATTGGAACCTGAAATACATAACAGAAACATTAAGGTATTGCCATGCAGTTGGTTCGATCAAAAGGTTAATGATTTCCGTGGTGAAAAAAAGTTATCAGGTATGGAATGAAGCCGATGTCTTTATACCAATCAACATTGACAACCGCCACTGGATTGCCATTATGGTCTCCATTGAACAGAAATGCATCCTTTATCTGGATCCATTGGGAGGATTTGACAACGCAGTCGTGTCTAACATGTTACATTTCTTGAGACTGCATCGGTTTCTTTATTCGGGCGAAATCATGAATGCAGAAGAGTGGATTGTCAAGGATGCAGCTACGTCCAAATCGATTCCGAAACAAAGAGATCTGGAAAGTTGTGGAGCATATGTATGCCTTTACCTAATTCTAATTCTAAACGATGTGGAACTTGACGAACAATGCTGCGGTGAAGATTATCTTGTTCGACAGTTCATAATGCATGAGGTGTTACAAAGAACGTTTTTTCAACCAGAGCAACCATTTGGGCTAAAAGAAATTTTTTCAACTAGAGGCCTTAGATGGACTAGTGTATTCGATAGCCTCATCTGATGAAAATACCGATGATGAGAAGCTATCACGACACAGGACCTTCCTTAAGGATCCATCCTTTTACACTCAGCAGTACCTGATACAGTTTGGTGAAAACTATTTCTCTGAAGAAACCATTTACAAAGCCATATGCTACCTACGAAACAGATATTTCGTTACTCGCGTTGGGCAGGGAGGTATATCTCGCCAATGTATCCTGACCGGTATACCAGAGGATTGTACACTGAATTGTATATTATCTTCAAATTGGCCTCTGGTAACTAGCTACATCTCAGATGTCTTAGTAAAAGAGGTTTTCATAGAAATCCTCTCTGTCCATCTGTCAGTGCCATACAGAAATGCAAACGATATGTGTGTCGAATCAGAAGTTTCCTTTGTACAAGAAAGAAGACAGAGGTACGAAAATGAAAGACAGAAAGAGTACAACATAATTACTACGTTATGTTTGTATATTTATAATGTTACACTTTTCCCTTGTCTCTCTTCATTTCTTTCACAGGAGTGTTTCTATAATTTTAGATAGTCTGCACAGCATTTATATAACTATTCCCATATTTTAACTCCAAATTTAATTGCTCATTATATACAACTGTAATCAGGGTAGAAATATACGAAGTTCATATCATAACATTTCAATGAAATATCTTATTGCCACAATAAAATAGACATCGACAGATTGTGAATTTTCACCGATTATTTTCAAGATTACAATATACAATACAGTGCTTGAGAAATAAAAAAATATAGTTGGATATCAAACTGAATTATTGTTTAAACTTCATTATATTCATCCGTATCTTAAGCGCATTATTTGTGCACAATGAAAAGGAGGGGATAACGAATAGTGATCAATCTCATAAAGTGATACTCATTTTTTATTTTTCAGATTGCACCAGAACAAACGGTAAAAAGATCGAAGGCTGAATATCGTCATCAGTGAATTTGATGCAGTGGTATTAGATATGCAAGACCATTACCAAGAAAGATGAATGACAACGGCATACATTTTGATGTAGATTTTTCCATTTAAAGTAACAGTCCTAACAATGACATTTCTTATGTTATCTATCTCTTTTATACATCCAGCACTATCCTAAACTGTATAACGAAACGGTAACAGAAGGAGCTCAGTTTGACATTAAACTGTTGTTTTCTAATACTTTTGAGTTTATATCATTATTAGAACATCTTGACATGATTATGATTTCATTTATTCAGTAAATATCTTACAAAATGAGTTTTTTTAACATCCATACAGTACATATTAGTAATACATAATATGGCTTTCCTTTAACAATGTTTACCTCTCAACCTATCATTGGGTCAAATGCTGTCTCACGTGTTTCATACAGATTGTTAGGCTTTTCTTGGTACACTGATTTTGACTACGGATATCTCCGTTTACCTGATTAGGATATTGGGCTCATGGCGGATGTGACCGGTCAACAGAGGATGCTTACTCCTCCTAGGTACCTGATCCCACCTCTGGTGTGTCCAGGGGTCCGTGTTTGCGCAACTCTCTATTTTGTATTGCTTCTACGAATTATGAGATTGATCACTGTTGGTTCTCTTCACCTTTCATTATCCTCTTGGATATGTAACTTACGTGGCACGAAATGAAGGTGCATAGGGATGTTCCCCTACAAAATACTTACAGACTGGTTTTCAAACAATAGTATACAGTTATTGACTGGGTTCGAGGAGAACAGCTGTTTTGTTTGACCCGAGAACGGATCTGTTGCCCGAAACCTACGGCTGTTGTCCGAGGACACCGTCTATAACTGTTTTGTTATACATCTTCATTTTTTTAAAGGTTGTTTTTCGAGATGCACATGGTTTATTTACTTCGAACTTTTAACAAGACAGTGTAATTTAATTGCGTACATTTATCAAAGAATCCACTAGTTTAAAAGAAAACATACCCAATATCCGAATTAATAAACAAGCATTACATTTTTAGTATTCCTGTTTAGCGTTTCGTCTAATAATTCTGTATTTCATCATCAGTTAAATCACTGAACCTCGCTATTGCATACAAAGCAGAAGACATATAATCAAGTGACTTGCGTAGCCAATGGAAAGAAGGCAGACTATTGCCAGGCCAGCATTTCATAAACTGTTGACCGGACAATAGACATGAGTGTGAGAATTGCTTGAACAGTTAAAATGTTAGTTCTAAATCGTATTAGTTTTATATAGGAAAGAAAATGAAGGTCTATAACAATCAATACTGTTGATACCCCTACAGAGAAATTCAAATTTGCATGTGCAGTGATCACTTTGATCCAAGAGTCTCCAACATTGTCCCGGGATTCTTTTTGCCCTTTCTTTAAAGCTTTGAGCTAGGGCGGCATTTCTATCTCGCTTACATCCAATATGGAATGACGAAAATGTTGAAGACCAGGCATATATCACACATAGAATACCTTATAGGATTGCCATCACCGTCCGTTGCTTACTTTTATCGTCCGTTGTCTGCTCGTCTGTCCGTATTTCTATTTGTCTGTAAAATGTTCACATTTTCATCTTTTTCCAGAACGACTTGGTCAATTTCCATCAAAATAATGTGCCACCAGTTGTCCATACGTGAGGGTGTCAATTCATATTTTCACAAGAACCCCTGAACCAGAACAATTCAAAACTTAAAGATTCTTGACAATGTGCAGATTTACGCTCTTTCATATTAGGCCGGGGGGGGGGGGGGGGGGGGGGGAGGTAGGTGAGTCACAACAGTGGATCAGAGATTTACAAGCGCATATACAGATTTGTTTTTTAAAGGAACCACTGAGAAAGATTGATTATTGTTTAACGTCCTCTCGAGAATATTTCACTCATATAGATCAACAGAGCAAGACAAAGATTTAAATTTAAATGAGAACTTCCTGGCATATAGTAGATACATGTGCAAGATTATTCAAATGGTGTCCCCACAGGGTAGAGTGGAGTAAGAATAGAAAATACTTTTTACATGGTAAAATATAATGAACATCTAACCACTGGGTTAAAGAAATAATTTACATAATTCTATAATAAATAATAACCCTTCCTGGGAAGAATAGATTCAAAGGGATAAGATGTAGACGCTATACCTATCAGGGAGATATGCAGTTCAGTTGAGGCTATCCGAGGAAAAAGTAGTGCTCTTATAAATGTACCTATGTGCACTTCGCACCATATGACGTATGTTGTATCGCAGGGAAAGTGTCATAATATATTGTCGTTATTTACTACTGTTATCAAGTGATAAAGGTATACGTGAACACATTTCTTGCCAAATTATTATATATTATTTCTTTATGATATCAAAATTAATCATTCTCCGTTTTGATAATACATAGTATGCAAAAAGGTGGTATTCATACTATTTTGTGACCTTGAAATCGACCCTAATCGGAATGACTGATGTGTTTAAAAAATTCCCTTATGTACATAAATAATCTCATTCTACAGAAACAGTGGCAAACTTCAGGTTCATCTGCTCTAAAAAAAAAAAAACAAAAAAAAAAACAAAAAAAACAAAACAAACAACAACAAAAAACAACAACAAAAAAACAACAACAAAAAACAAAAAAACAAACAATATGCATCCGTACGTAGTGCAGATTCACTTTAATATTATGGCTACATGAAGTAGGTTGCATCCGCAATAGAGGGTCAAAGTTTAGCAGAGAAACATATACATCAGGAAATGATTATACACCTTGTGTTGATGTTCCTCCTGCTTTGTCTCCAAAGATAAATCTAGAGAAGAAGTCAATAAACAATAAAGTCCACTCCACTTACTAGAGTATATTGAAGTCGGTTACAATGAACTATCTTTATATTGAAGCTTTAATAAATCCTCCGGTAGTAATATTTGTGTAGTTCAGAATTGGTTATATTGAACTTTGGATATAATGAACAACTTAATTTCATTCCATCCGGAGTAGACTGTATTATTACCTCTGAGATACAAAAATATCAGGTGACCTAAACAATACATTCGAGTATTAAAGAGCTATTCTTTGCATCGAAAGATATACCCCTTATCCATTTCCACATCAATCAATGAATACAAGGCCTTTCTCTCCTCTCAATCAGTAGAAATGGGGACTCAAAATCCGTCCCGACCCCGGGAGCCACCTGGTGGTACCACTACAGCCCCAAACTGAAAGTGGTAAATGATAGTTCTAGGGGTCCTTTACCTAGCCTTGATGTTCCTTCCGCCTTGTCTTCAAAGATTAATCCTGGAAGAGGAGTCCTAAACCCCCCTCTTTCATTACGAGAAACGAAAAATGTCAAAGTTCAGGTGAGCTAAACAATACTTCCGGGTATTGCAGAGCTCTTCTGTACATGGTATCGAGTAGCCTATAGTACTCTCTACCTCAACCAATGGATACATTGTGCTTGTCACCCCTCCTTGAGTAGAAAGAGGGACTCGAAATCTGTTCCGACCCCCGGGAGCCACCTGGTGGTACCACTACAGCCCCAAACTGAGAATGGTAAATGATAGTTCAAGGGGTCCTCTACCTTGCCTTGATGTTCCTTCCGCCTTGTCTTCAAAGATTAATGCTGTAAAAGCAATCAAAACCTGCTCCTTCATTACGAGAAACAAAAAATGTCAAAGTTCAGGTGAGCTAAACAATACTTCCGGGTATCCCAGAGCTCTTCTTTACATGGCGTCGAGTAGCCCATAGTACTCTCTACCTCAACCAATGAATATATTGTCCTTGTCAACCCTCCCTGAGTAGAAATGGGGACTCAAAATCTGTCCCGACCCCCGGGAGCCACCTGGTGGTACCACTACAGCCCCAAACTGAAAGTGGTAAATGATAGTTCTAGGGGTCCTTTACCTAGCCTTGATGTTCCTTCCGCCTTGTCTTCAAAGATTAATCCTGGAAGAGGAGTCCTAAAACCCCCTCTTTCATTACGAGAAACGAAAAATGTCAAAGTTCAGGTGAGCTAAACAATACTTCCGGGTATTGCAGAGCTCTTCTGTACATGGTATCGAGTAGCCTATAGTACTCTCTACCTCAACCAATGGATACATTGTGCTTGTCACCCCTCCTTGAGTAGAAAGAGGGACTCGAAATCTGTTCCGACCCCCGGGAGCCACCTGGTGGTACCACTACAGCCCCAAACTGAGAATGGTAAATGATAGTTCAAGGGGTCCTCTACCTTGCCTTGATGTTCCTTCCGCCTTGTCTTCAAAGATTAATGCTGTAAAAGCAATCAAAACCTGCTCCTTCATTACGAGAAACAAAAAATGTCAAAGTTCAGGTGAGCTAAACAATACTTCCGGGTATCCCAGAGCTCTTCTTTACATGGCGTCGAGTAGCCCATAGTACTCTCTACCTCAACCAATGAATATATTGTCCTTGTCAACCCTCCCTGAGTAGAAATGGGGACTCAAAATCTGTCCCGACCCCCGGGAGCCACCTGGTGGTACCACTACAGCCCCAAACTGAAAGTGGTAAATGATAGTCCTAATGGTCCTCTACCTTGCCTTGATGTTCCTTCCGCCTTTTCTTCAAAGATTAATGCTGTAAAAACAGTCCTAAAACCCCCTCCTTCATTACGAGAAACAAAAAATGTCAAAGTTCAGGTGAGCTAAACAATACTTCCAGGTATCCCAGATCTCTTCTTTACATGGTATCTTGTAGTCCTTAGTACTCCCTACCTTAATCAATGGATACATTGTCCTTGTCACCCCTTTTATAGTAGAAATGGGGACTCGAAATCTGTCCCGACCCCCGGGAGCCACCTGGTGGTACCACTACAGCCCCAAACTGAAAGTGGTAAATGATAGTCCTAGGGGTCCTCTACCTTGCCTTGATGTTCCTTCCGCCTTGTCTTCAAAGATCAATGCTGTAAAAGCAGTCCTAAAACCCCCTCTTTGATTACGAGAAACGAAAAATGTCAAAGTTCAGGTGAGCTAAACAATACTTCCGGCTATCTCAGCGCTCTTCTTTACATGGCGTCGAGTAGCCCATAGTACTCTCTACCTCAATCAATGGATACATTGTCCTTGTCACCCCTCGTTGAGTAGAAATAGATACTCGAAATCTGCCCCGACCCCCGGGAGCCACCTGATGGTACCACTAGAGCCCCAAAGTGAAAGTGGTAAATGATAGTTCTAGGGGTCTCTACCTATCCTTGTCTTCACAGATTACAGCTCTAAAAGCAGTAATAAAACTCGTGTTACACTTTTTCTTACTAGGTTATGTGCAATGTCAAAGCAGGTGAGCTAATGCACAATTTTTGATAACAGTCACAGGATGGAGGTATTATTCACCAGATATTACAGAGAAAATATTTGTTTCATTATTTAATCCTGCTTCCTTACACCACTTGCTCAAAAGATTTCCTTTGTTGATTTCTTTTGTTACAAAGCAATGGTTATCACTCTTCAGGTGAGCTAATTTACAGAAAATATTTTGAATGCAACATGATTTCAAATGGATTGGCACATGAAAATAGGATCAGTCTTGAGATAATAAAGCACCCCACATCATATAGTTTTCCCTAGCATATCAATCTATTCATAGGTACTTAATGACTGATTGTAATATTCTGGTGAGCTAAATTATCAATGTGCACTTACTTTCGTGCATGTAAGCTGAGAAATTGTTCAAAAAGATCAGAAAATGAAATGTGTGGTCAATTTTATTTCCTTTTATTACAAATTACTGATATAAATTCATTTCACCATTGGTGTACAATCTCTCAGGTGAGCTAAGTTGCCCATGAGTGTTGCGATTGACATTTATTAATTCAAAACATTAATTAAATTAAAAATTTCCTTTAGAATAGGTTTCAAATTAAATATTTTCCTATGAGTACTCTCAGTCCTTTGATGATTTTCCTTAGTGGCTGCTAGCTTCTACGTGCTTATTGGCTGCTGGTTAGTGGCTGCTAGCTTCAGCCTGGTCCAACACTTCGTGTATTAAATGTATTAGTTTGGGATGTATGGGGGTACGTATTTGTTTGTCAACGTTTGATAAGCTACCGTTGGTCAAATTCAACGGAAGACTTAGACGAAACGACGATGTTGCAGTGTAACTTGCAGATCTATGCAGAGGGCCTAGCTGCATGCTCTCTAGGAACCCTAGGCCCTATTAGTACAGTACTAGCCATAGTGGGACATGAAAAGAACGTATTAGACTCGGTGAAACCTACCAAATAGGTAAATCAAAATAGTTACTACTTTTTTGTAGAACGTTGTATATGATTAAACAAAACACAATGTCTTAAAGTGATTCATAAAGCCGACATCGTGCCCAGTACTGACTTCTGTGGAAACGAGGTGGTTAGGCTGTTTATGCAATGTATTCGTTCATTCCTAGTGCGGGTGTAAAGTCTCACAAATATTTCGTGGCATTTTTCTGAGTCCAAAACTAGACCTGGACAGCTTTTTGTTTTTGTTTTTTTTTCTATAAACCAATTTAACAATGTCAGAATTTGTGAAAAGCCTTTTGAATTTTACTGATTTTGATTTTCTGTAACAATTTTATAAAAATAAATAATGTTTTCATATATGATGTAAAAGAAACCAAATATAAATAACCCCCTCATTTCCACATATTTTACACTATGTAAACTCAGATTGCCTAATATTCATTATTTTGTTGATCCTCATTCATAATTAAATCATTTCATGCTGATTTGAGAAACTCTTTCTAAGGTGTAGTGAGGCATTTTTGAAAAGTAACATTTGTGAATCAAAATTATATTTCTAAGGAATGTAGTTTACAATATATTATTTGTTTTTAAAAAATGTTGTATGTACAACATGTACATGGGTGGAATTTTATCATTCACTGAAAGTGGATTTTTACACTTTTCAAAGTTAATTTCATAAAAGATTTGAAATAGCTAAATCAAGCTCTATAGCTTAATATAAAGATTGTACTGGACTTGTTCATGTACCTAAAGATTTCACAAAATAAGTGAAGCAATTTTGAACTTAAATTTTTTTGTTCGATACTTGCATGCTTGTAAAACCAGATATATATCTTGCAGGTGCTGTGATGGTATACATATATGACCTGCTTTGGTCTGAATGGTTTGCTATTAAACTATGGACAGGACAGTGGTATCATCTGTGAATGACTGACCATGCTGATTATGTCAAAGCTATGGAATATTTCTACATAAATGATCATCGTACTCATCAAAAACACAACAGAATGCAATATATGTGACCAAAAATGACCAAGACAAAAGAAAAATGTTATGGGTGAGAATGATTTAATCATATCTTCTAAGTTATAAATGATATCATTCCTAATTTAAACATTGATATATGAAAATAATTATTTAGCAACTAATACTTGCGTCACAAGTCTTTCATTTATAAGTGACTCATTTAATAATAAGAATTTTTAGTATGAAAGTGACTCTAGTAGATACATGCATTTCAATGACTTTTCATAATTCCAATGTCATGAATATTTGTGATCATTGCTCAAATTGTTATCATTGAACAAAATATTTCTGCTCATGATTAGGTATATTCCTGTTAGTGACATCATTTCCATTCTGTGCACATCGATGTAGCAGTACAGAGAAAATCCATTTATATGCTTCAAAAGTTTGGGAAAAGTTAATTGATTTGTTTATATTAACAAAATTGGAAAAAGAAAAAGGATTAATGCTGTTTAATGCCATATATTGCAGAGAAAAAAGAGAGTATCTAAGACCGTTTGTGTTCATACAAATATTATGTTGGTAGATCTTGTTTGAGTCTGCTTTATACATGACACATGCTTTAGTGCCCAGATGGGCTCTTGTGATGAAATATGCACATTTTCGGATTCATGTCAGAACATTGAATGCAAGCAAACTCCCATGAGTACAATGTATTAGGGAAATTAGATACATGTAAAATAAATATAGTAAACTTTATTGATAAAAGTTATGAAAATTCATAGATTCAGTTTTAATATGAATGACTACATCTGATGTATTCCTGAATGAGTTCAAGAAATATATATGCAGTTAATGATATTTTTCTAACAAATACATTAATTATTATTTTTGCATTTTCACAACTTTGCTTCTTGAATTGACAATATTGTGATATCCTATCCTCTTTTTTACAGGGATATAGGAAGTGGATCATCCATTTTCCTTGCCATTCCCCCGAGGTCTTCAGACAGTGTCTCTATACATCATTAACCATGTTGATTAGCTCTCATGATGTCATGCCATTACTGTCAGATTACCTATAATACTGCCAGACTACCTATAATAATACCAAACAAGAGGTACAGTGAGCAATGCTCACTAAGAATACCCCCCGCTTACCCCAATCTCCCAAAGGGTGTTGGTAATAGGTATAAACTACCTCTTTTCTGAGTGTAAAAAACAAATGGCATGACAAACCGAACCATATTGCTACTTCGATGTCCAGTGCACGTGACCTTTGACCTTTTGACCCCAAAATCGATAGGGAACATCTTCATCCCATGGGTAGTCCACATGTATGATATGGTGACTGCATGTGGAAAGGATAACGCTTTAGAACCCGGAAACCATATTGCTACTTCAATGTCCAGTGCGCTTGACCTTTGACCTTTTGACCCCAAAATCGATAGGGAACATCTTCATTCCATGGGTAGTCCATATATATGATATGGTGACGGTAGGTGGAAAGGATAATGCTTTAGAGCCCGGAAACCATTGCGTCTACAGACAGACGGACGGACGGACAGACAGACAGACAGACGGACAACCCGATTCCAGTATAACCCCCCCCACCACCACCACCACCACCACAACTTGTTGCGGGGGGTATAAATATCAGAATTGAAATTTCAAATACACAAGATTTGAAGCAGCAAAAGAAAAGATTTGCAGATGTATAATACACAAAAGGATATTGATTCTTGCCGGGCTGAAATGAATTAATAGTTGAACTTTCCCTCAGCTGTTTTACTGCATACCAGTCAATAATTCCAGTCAACATAAGGAGTACAGTCATTGTTATCAACCTGTGTATATATGTTGAATAGATTATGAAGAAAGAAAATCGTGCTCATTTTTCTTCCTAAATGAAAGGAGTGGGAGAGCACATAGATATGAGTGGAAGTGAACATGTATACATGTAATTTCTGATGTATACAAAGCACACTGCTTGGTCAAGTTGGAGCAAAGGTAAATGAGAGTTCTTTGATAGGAATTAAAATGGAGCACATCTGAAATGAATTTCAGAAATGGATTCAGAGATTGAAATTATGTATTTCAAACCGCGGAGAATACTTTGAAAGGATATAATGTTGATTTCACTATTTGAGTCGAATGCTTTTGAGATATCGTACAATACACATCACATATCGAACAGCCTTCGTACATTTGGTGATTGCACGTGTAGTTTCTGCATATCTAATTGTGTTTTGGTCCTCCAAAATATTAATTTGAATTAATAATGAAAAATTGATGATATGCTAAAAATATCTTGATCCTGATCTAAAGAGCAGAGGACTAGTATTTACAGATTTTGTTACATAATGACCCAATATTGCCTCCCAAAAATTCACACAATGCACACATAAATAAAATCAGTGACTAAAATTATTTTGCACTCATTTCATTTTTCATTAATTACAGAAAAATCACATAGCTGGCACTTGATTACAATCAGATATAGTAAATTCTTAAATTGATGCTATGAATTGGGGACCGCATTGTGTTATGTGTCCTCTCTATTCAGGGGGGTATAACTCACGCAGCATTGTGAAAATTTATTTGATTAGCAAATAATCATTCGTCATCAAACTGTGTGTTGCATCCTCGCACCTAAAACTATGATTTCTCATATAGATATAAACAGTTTAAGGGCAAAGTATATACATGTATTTTCATAATTTTGAGGTTCATTACATTTTTGAATTTCTCCCAAAAATTCATACACATGCCCATCATTCTAGACAAATTGACCTCTCTAGTTCACGTCACCGAAAAAAATTCACATTTTCAGGACATTTATGGAAGGGGCAGCAAAACAGTACAATCACTGAGATCGGCATTGATGGTTAAAATGCCGTCCTACAGCCCTAACACGGGTTTACTTATTGTACATCATATGGATGGCATATCCATTTGCGATAGTTGTGCACGTTAAATCATACATACCTCCTTATTAGGTCAGAATAAAATACCCTGCATTATGTATTACTTTTGTTTGTGGATTTCGGTCGGACTGTATGGAGATTTCATCTGCCAAATAACATTTTAAAAATTAGCATTCTCGTACATTTATTAATCTCTCTCAACAGCAATAGTCCGTCTTTTTTATGTGTGTCTAACTAATAGTTGAACAGAATTAAGATATACACTGTAGTTTACATTTGGGACAGACAATGATTCTCTCTGGTAAGAACAGGGGAAACGTGAAAAGCACCGCGTAGTTCTCGTTGACAAAACGTTCCTATGGTGGGACTTGACAAACGTTCCTATGGTGGGACTTGACAAACGTTCCTGTGGTGGAACTTGAATATTTTTGTTTCTGGGAAGTGTTGTCATATGTTGGGTATTTTGAAGAACTGCTATTTTCATTTTAGTGCAATGAATTCCGCTGTAGATTTTGTCACAGAAACGTCTGCTGATGACGAAAAGCTCATGAATAACGTTTTGTCGTAATTCAACTGTTTATTTATTCTGCAGGATACTGCCTCAAGTTTTCGTTAAAGATTAAAGAACTATATATTGGAGTAAATACAAAATTGGTTGAACTTATAATTCATAAGACAAAGATACATGTACCGTCAGGTAAGATCGTTTGTAAAAGACCCAGTCAAAAATATACCGTGTTGTCACCGATAGGTATTGTCAAAATATACCGTGTTGTCACCGATAGGTATTGTCATTGAACTATATCTATTTGTTTACTATCTAACCTTAAATCTATTCAATCATTCATAAATAGTCGTGTAGAAAGTGAGTTCTAAATAATTATATATGTAAAATGATTGCGTAAATGCTACCTTCATCTGGAATTATAAGACTGATGCTGTATCGTTTTCGTGCGAATCTACAAGTGCTCAGATTGTTGTTGTTGACCCGTTTGCGAAGGACTGTTTTTTCTCCTACATATTGTTTCTAGTAGACGTCGCAGCCGATGAGATATAGATGCAGTTATTAGTTTCACAAAGAAAAACTATATGCGACCCATAACGGGATTGCTGAAGTCCACAGTGTCTGAGATATTTTGATGTACTTTTAAACATCTGAGGTCTGAGCATGTTTTGATCCCTCCATTTTGGGTTATCCAGTCTGTTTCTGGGGCGTCTGAAGGACACCATAGGGTGTCCATTGAAAACATCAGCCATTCGTTTAGTGACATAAAAAATGGGCAGATGTTTTACCAGAATACCGTTGAGGTTCTTTAGGGCGGGGTGGTAAGAAGTGAATAGTGGAAACCTGTCATTTTAAGGGTTTCCTTTATTCAGAATTTCATCAGTTGCGGACGGTACCTTGTAGGGATCATATCCTCTCTTTTTCAGATGAGGTTTGAGGATTTGTCCTCCTGTAGGAGTAGAGAAGGTGGGGAGGATTCGAGTGGTTAAACCCTTAGGCCCACCTTTGAAAGTATGGGGTGGATGTCAGCTGGATGGCATAACATACAAATGTGAATCGGTTGTTGGACTTGCAGATCCAGCCCTTTTGTAACAATGGAAATTGCCGGGCCTTCTTCCTGAGATAAATAGGTATGCAGAACTTGTTTTAATCAATATGAATGTTGTCTTTTTTCGTATTACCAATGAAAAAGTAAAGATAAGGAACCGTGATCAATCTCATAACTCCTATAAAGAATACACAATCATTAGTAGGACAAACACGGACTCCTGGATAGACCAGAGTTGGGATCAAGAGCTTGGATGAGTGAGCATCCCTTGTCGACCGGTCACACCCGCCGTGAGCCCTATATTTTGAACAAGCAAATGGAGTAATCCGTACTCAAAATCAGTGTGTAAAGAATGGTCTACACATTGGAATGAAAAATGCCACAAAGCATTTGACACAATAACAGGTTGTAATGGTAAATTAGATCGTTATAACGACCATAGAATCGTGAAATGTTGGCTTTATGCTAGATTGACTATTAGTAACTGAAGAAATTGGTCGTATATCTAGAAATACTTTTTTCTCACCAGATCTTGCCCTTTAGCTCGCCGGGACGACTGTCCGGAGAGCTATTGCCATGACCCCGGTCTCGGCGTTGGCGTCGCACCTTTAAAAAAAACTTTAACCAGGGCTATATCTTTTAAACCAAGGGGGATAAAGTTATGATATTTCACATATAGATGCCACAGAAGGAGACCTTTGTTTTGGTACCAAGACGTTTTGACCTAGTGACCTTTACGATAGACTTTGATCTACTTTTTGAAAACTTTAACTTGGGCTGAATCTTTTGAAGCAAGGAGGATGGGGTTTTGATATTTCACATACATGTATATCTCAATTATATATATGTGACTCATGAAGAGACATTACTTTTGGAACCAGAACGTTTGACGTTGTGACCTCCATCTTGGACTTACTTTTCATAAACATTATCCTGGGCTATATCATTTGAACCAATGTGGATAGGGCTTTGATATCGTATATATTGATGCCCCATGAAGAGACCGTTGTTTCGGTACGAAGACAATTGACCTAATGACTTTTGAACCAAGGGATAGGGATTTGATACTTCACATTTAGACGTCCCGGCCTTTGATATGGTATGAAAACTTCTGACCTTGGACTTTGACCTATTCTTAAAAACTCTAACCTTTTGAACTGAAGGGGATGGGTTAAGTAGAGACTGTAGAGCCATGCTTCTCGGCGAGCTGTGTTGTCTTCTGACAATGCTTGTTGTACATGTGCATTGGCATGCCGCTTCCTTGAAAGTTTAAGTTCTGTGTATTCTCTGACACCACTTTATGGTACATGGACGTGATACACGAGAAAAGAGCAGTGTGATTTTAGGTAATTGAAATGAATTATGGAGGACAGATTTGTTCATATGTTTTAGATATGAAACTACACAATTTGATAAGTACATTGGAGTCAGCAGTTGACAATAATGAAGAATTTGTGAACGTTTGGTTTGTAACAATATTTTATACAGATATTTGTTTGCCATTCTTCAAAAAAAAAAATGACGCTCGAAAATATAATGATATTCATCAGCTATTTGACCATTGTTACAGATATTGCAAATTCTATATATATAAATACAATTATATTTTGTATTTGATAATTGATTGATTGTTTGTTTTACGTCCCGTCGAAAAATTTCACACATATTGAGACGTCATCAGCTGTAAGTGAAGTACCACAAATTTAAATCTATGCTTAGCGCTCAACACCGTATCAATAAGTATTCTTTATCGTGTTAACGTCAGTCGCGACACAGCACTTCCATTGTTAAGGTCATATCCGAAAGACCCGTGATTCTCACTTCTCAATAATTAGCATTTTCTCTAATAGTTGGCTTTTATCCTTGAATTTTTATATTCAAGAACTTTGATAATTGTATCATTTTGATATTTGTTTATTTCATTTCTCTCTATTTCCTTTCCTGTTTGTTTTATATATATATATATATATATATATATATATATATATATATATATATATATATATAATTGCAATTGCTTTGCCCTTATCGGCTTTCGTAATTGTTTTGGATTGAAATAGGAACCAGTTTAAGTGCTGAGTGAAATGCCAGATTTGATAGTCGTCGTCAATACTTGATAGTTTTGCTGGTAATGCACTGGCACACTGAATACAATCTTAATGAAAAGATAGACTTCCTGTTATTCTTCAGTGTGTTTATATGGAATTTCGCGAAACCTGCGCTCAGAGAGAAAACTTTCGGCGATAAATCTGAAACTGTATTTATGATATATGGTCCAGCGCATAGAAACTACAGGTAATTTTGCGCTTTATAAATGAATAAAATAATAATAATAATATATAATCTAATTTGGTGTCATTATGAAGGTATCTAATAATAATAATGCAGGAAAGCCTACAAAGTTAAACAGCGAAATTTGAGTTATCCCGAATTCTCTTCGATCGAACGCAAAAGTGCAAAACGACCCAAACTACCAGCGATATTGGGACTGGGTATATCACGTGCCTATTGGCGAGTATTGAAACGATGATGCACCGGAAGAAAATGTCTTCCTCACGTTGATATTCAGCTTCATTGTGGTTGGTCCCTTGAAGGTAAAATGCCCAATTTAGTAGCCTAGCGAAAACGTATAGACCATCTTATACTTGATGACTGAGATCGAGGACCAGAGGACCAAAATGTTACCTTGAGCCCTAGGGCTTAAGCAACGTTTTGATCTGAAGGTCCAACAATACCCATGCTGGCCAAAACCCAATCAATAAATATTTTGTAATATCCTTCAAAATTTGATTTTTTTTCTCTCTGATGCACATTTTATATTGCGCGCGCAGTTCTGTAATGTGACACGGGATCACTTTCTCCACACAGTCTGCATGATCTCATATCTCAAAAATGTCCACATCCTGCAAACGAATTCGAACACTTGACCTGCCCATCGTCTCCATACACAACCCGAACTAACTACAACTTTCAGTTTGATGATTTTATTAAAAGAATTTCTTCATGGAGTAAAACTTCACATTGACTACATACATGTAGTAAAGTTTATTGTTAACTTCCTGTGGTGTAGGCCTATAGCATATGAAAAATATACTTATCCCTTTGTGGCTTGAATAGTGTCTAAGAACTAATTTAATAAAAAGGTCTCCAGGGGGGCGGGTTGAGGAATTGCGGTTACGGGGGCACTACTTTATGAGGTAGGGGGTCTGGGGGTCGCTTTGAGGCCCCCAGTCGGTCCAGGGCGCCCCCGGAAGCTCCTGGATTCCAGGGCCGTAAATTAACCTTCAATTTGGAGGAGGCAGGAAATTAGGCGGGGGTCTGGGGGCCTGGGCGGCCCTCAGACGCTGAGCACATTTTGTGCACACTGAACACGTTTCGTGCAAAATCCTTGATTCTAGGGCCTTCTAAGATGTTACTTGACTAACTCATTCTAAAAGAAAGATTTGGAATGCTTTTTAAGGGAGGTATCATGTTCTTAGTTATTGGAAACAACATAAATTCTAATGAACTTTAAATTTTAATTTTTTTTGGCTCAAAAGTTGGAGGAGGCAGCTGCCTCCTCCGCCTCCATGTAATTTACGGCCCTGGGATTCTACAGATTTTATAGGGCTTGAAATATGTCTCCTATTTAAGTCATTTGTACTATTTGCTATTATTCTTAACAAGGTGAAATTAGTCAAATGACGCAAATTTTTCTAAACAAGATACCATGATTTACCTAAAATTTGAGTGGGAGGGGGGGGGGGGGGGCGGGGGCGGCTGCGCCCCCCTTAAATCCACCAATGGTTTCGTATAAATTTAGTTAATCGGCGATAAACCGGAGTTTGAATGGACGTCATTAAAAATCTCTATAAAACATCAAATAACGATTTATCATTGTCAAAAATTTGAATTCATTGGACCTCAAGAAAGCACGTATACACTAGTGGAGGGGGAGGGGGGGGGGGGGGAGGGGGAGAGATAAAGATCCTATACAATAGAAATAGTTACACATCTTTCCATAAGCATTATAAAACTAGTGAAGCAGTTATGGGTTGATTTCATAATGAAAATGTATTCTTTATTAAGATATAATTAATCATGTCTTCTCAAATAGAGCAAATCATTACAATGAATGGGAAAGGAGAAATCTACAGAATGTATATGGGAGGTTTTCCGGGGGGCGGGGTAAGCTGGTTATAATTGGGGGATACTACTTTATGCAGACCTAAGTGTAGTTATAAACCAGTCTCCCTCTTGGGGGGGGGGGGGGGGGGTACTATACAACATTGTATTTTTAGTTGTGTGGTTTTTTTAAAAGATAAACCTAATTTTAAAATCAAAATGAAAATAAAACTCACCATCTGGTATGAGAAATATTTATTTCATTCTATCTAAAATAATCAAATGATGACATATTAAATATACATGTATAAATCGTGTCGTTCTGTTTCACCATGTTATGTTGCGTAACACGCACTTTAAACGCCGTGTCCTGGCGTTGTTTCGTTGTCGTACCGGCATGTTTCACACCAAGAGTAATGAGAAAGGGTGTTTCCCCAACAATAAAGAACATAAAACGACCATCATGTTGGATCGCTCCGTCCCGCGAAGCCATAACGAGTCCTTTAAATACCTAGTTAGTGTGATGATTGCCGTCGTTTCATCTCCGCGGAATGATGTCGTTGTCGTGCCCTCTTGATTGTGTTCCTAATTACATGTCTTCTTTCCGGAAAACGCACAGGTATCGCTTAGTGACCTGTCTGATTTCTGGATTTCGTTAACCAGCGATAAGAATGGGGAATATCCTAATTTTGTTAGGATATATATGCATTCTGCGGAGTATAGCAAGGGGTTTGTATATCTTTATTTTGAAATTCTGTGAAGATCGATTGATATATTTCATTGTACATGTAGGTATGTGACTTTCAGATGATAAAGTATCTTACGGAAATAATTTGTAATATTTTCAAATGTGTAAATATGACGGACTGTTTTTATTTTCAGCACAAAAATCATGCGAATCAAATTTCATGAACAGTAAGTAATGCATACATTTATTATTCAATTATAATGTAATATCCAAAATTAAGACTGATTTGTTTTCTTACAATTCCAATATCTAATCGGATTGGTACACCTGAAGTTCCTTAACATATTGCGGAATCGAGATCTTAACTGAAGAATATTGTATTTTATCCCCTCACCCCCACCCTCCACCCCATCTATAATTATGCTATTTTGACATAATACAAAAACTAATACAGCAGTTTTGATACGGGAGAGATTTAGGTTTATCGTGCACGAAAAGGCGCCACTCCGTCCAGAGCACCTTGAATGAGTTCATCTATTTTCAAGGGAGGCAAAATTACGTAATCACAATCAAATTCTGTTATCTAGTATTTGAAATGCATGCTCTGTAATATGCATTAGCTCTAGAAGGACTTTCAATGAAATGATTAATGGCAGTTAGAGATTCTTGTACATAGCTTTGAAAATATTAGTTAAATCTTTTTGAGAGTTTGTTCCTTACATACCCCCATTCAAGTCATTAATGTGCTAAATTATTTCTTTCAGCCTCCCGAATTTGTGTATCCGGACATACTTCCGGTGATCTGGTGATGTTTGATTTTTCTCCATTCGAATCTGCTCGAGCGCCATCTTGCGGCTGTACAATATACATCGCCGCCGGAAATCGTTTGGAATTTAATTACGTCTTTGCACCAGGTTACTATGGATGTGGCTCCGCTATAACGATAACTCATCAGACCATGTCCACCATCCGATGTCTGCAGGGGGCGGAATCTGTCACTGTAGCGCCTGGAGATTCCGTCATGGTTCAGATATATCGGGAAATGGAAATCTTCGATTCAAAATACTGTTACCTATTACGCGCATGTAAGTTTCCCATTCAAAAGGATTCAATTTGATTTGCCGAGTTCCAACTTTCTTTGGAAGTATACATTATGACATAACGGTATTGAACGATCAAGTTGAACATTATTTATCAACTTCTCCATCGTCAACGTCCCATATTCATGCAGTAAATAATTCATTACTTCCTGTAGATGGATTTTCTGCTTCTCAACTCATTCGATACAAGAGAGCATGCCCTGGTATGATCAATTTTTAAACCATGGCAGGTTACTGACAAATAAGTTGATGTTACAGGGATTTCAACAGTCTGGTTTATAATCAGCATTTTGCAAATTTTGTTATCGTTATAATGATTCGCAAATACAGCTGGTCATTAGGTCACATGATCTTTGACAGTTTTCATGCCGTTCTTTGCATACTGATTTTGAATACATTTACCTGATCAAGATGTAGGCCTCACGACGAGTTTGACCTGTCAACACAGGATGCTTACTCTTCCTAGACACTTGATTCTACTTCTGCTGTTTCAGGGGTCCATATATACACTGTACCATACTCTCAATTTTGTATTCTTTATACGATTTATGAGATTAAGCACTGCTCCTTATCTTCATTTTTCCATTGCCTTCAATCTAATTAATGGTAATATCATTTTGATTGGCAGATCAGTTAAGTGGTCAAGACAGGATCCCTGGGTCTATGATTGTCGTATGTAGCCAACCGCCACTTCCTTCTACCACAACACAAATCGCCACCACAGCTACCAGTACCACAGCACACCACCGCCACACCACCAGTGACGTCATAACCTCACCAGCAGAAAGCATATCAACTGAAATTCATAACAGATTTACGACATCTCGATCCTCGGGTGTCGTAAACATCACCAGCACAGTTCTAGTCTCCACCTCAGAAGTAGGGGTGACGGTTGTGTCCAATACCACTGGGAAGATTGGAACAGGCGAAATTCAACACGCCGAAAACAGAGAGCTGGCCCACTTTCCATGTATGTGGGTAAACGTGTTCTAGACATAATTCTAGCGAGTTCCTGCCAGTCGGATTTCTTTTCCGCATGCAACTTACGTAGAAAAAAAAATTATATTAATTCTTATTTACCCTTGAATGTTTTTTTTTTTCATATATGATTATTTTTTATCTTTATACAGGGGAGATAATTACACCTCTCAGTATCATTATATTTATCGTCATTGTTGTCATCATCGTCATCTTCAAGATCAGAAGACGGTAAGCATCAGTCTGACTTAATGTTCCACAAGGTATCAACTTTTATTTCGCTTGCAGCATCTAACGAGAATTTTTATGTTGCATATTTTTATTTGATCAACTGGAAATAAGTTGAGATTTCAAGGGATTTTTATTCTTTGTAAAAATAACTTTCGTAATATTCATCACATGTTAATTATCATTAGCAAGCACATTAGTCTTGGTCGATGAATTGGTGTTTGAATGACTCAAGATAACGACATTTTGTTGAAAAACTGCATCGTTTGCGTTTGGTGTGTCGGATAGGACAAACAAATAAGAATGGTATCAAAAACCAAAGACGGTCGTCGTAATGGTCCATAAAATAGTCGGCTTATTAGGCGCCACCATAACGACCCTTAAAACTCTAAAACCGCTCACTGATTCAATTTCAAAGACGACATATTGAACCAAATTGAAATATCACCGCTTCGTCTCAAAAGCCTAAACACACGACATAATGTGCTGTTGTTACTTCTTCAAATACAAGATGTCTGTTGTTTCTACACACATTAATCTTATTCGCAAAGTCTGTCAATTTTGTTTTAATGACGTTCAAGCGTTCAAAATGACAATTTCCTGAAACTGACTGTAAATATCATCATCGTTTTGTCACACGATAAAGGAAGGAATTAAAATAGATTTCAAAAAATGTCACATGAAATGTTACCTTGGTAATGAATCAATACCAACTTTAATAGTTGTTTATGGGAATTTGTAAAATTTTCCTAATTCAAAACATTCATCGGACATTTAATATCCTTGCGCATATCATCCCAAATTGTAATAAACAATCGTCATTTATGTTTATATCAATATTTAGTAACATTGCAAACTTTATATTATGAATATTAGTTTACTCTTTCAAAAAATACAATGTACTACAAAGAAAATAACGTTTTCAGATAGATTTAGTTCCTGATGTTAGAACTGTGCTTTTTTTTTTGTGTTGAAGGCGATATCTCAAATCCACGTACAAGCCAGCTGAGACAAGGACGACAAGCTGGGCATTCAATCAGCCATCACTCAACGTGTCCTCTCCAAAAACATCAACAAGCTTGAAGACAAGGATAGAGAAGACAGACAGCGGTGTGTATTCTACACTGGGGGACAACGACAAACGCTCAACAGAATCAGTCCATAAAGCCACAGAAAAATACTACAAAGAAGTCAGCATCGATCAAGCAATCGTTGATTCTGAGGCCAAGAAAAAGAGAGAACAGGAAGAAATGGGGGTGAATAACGCAGGATTCACCGACGACAATATTCCAATGGAGGATTCTCCGAAGGTTAACCGTTCGCATGAATCCTCGGAAAGCGATCTGGCCAACTTTATAAGTAATATGTATGCTGAGGACTCTAAGAATCAGAATTATTTTCTGGAATATAACGAACAGAATATCTCTCAAGACCAAACTTCTGAAAACTATTTCAAGGATCCAAATGTCTCAAACTATGAGCAGTCTGAGCATGCGTCACATGTAGCAGAGGAACAGGAAGTAATTCCGCCACTTCCTATCGATACTGGCTACGTTATCATTGATGTTCTAGCAAAAATCTAGTAATATGTTTTAAATGAATATATACCATCATCTGGATGTTTTCAATAGCACTTCAAGTTGTACACCTGGATAACTGAGACTGTTCACGCACAATTCAAACACATGGGGATGTTTCCATTTCCTCTGACTATTTCACTATGTACTTAAAGCTGTTTTATTATAGTGCATCTGGATGAGTATTTCCATTGTGAATTCTGATATCCTCAGAAAATGTTCGATTGCATGAAATCCTGCAATCCTTGGATCTTTTAAAACACCTACATGTTTGTGATTTACATGTATCACATTTCCTAAAGCATTGACATTTTATACAGCGGACGGCAACGACTACAGAGGAGGTGGGGAAAGGAGGACATTATGTTTCCATTCTATCTATCAAACACTCTTTGGTCACATAGTTCTTTCAGAAACTTATCACTCCATACAGAGAACAAACTGCTCGTTGGATAACTTTACATATAAGTATACCGGTACATACGAGTAACAATTGTACATTTGTTCCTGTCTTTAACAATATTTTAAAGGATTCAAACCGGTGAATTTGTCCCGCGGTTTCTGATTTATGTTTTGGTTGCTTCCAAAAAAAATCAATTAATGTACATTTTGTCTTAAAGAATTGTAACTATCCTCAAGAAGAATTGATTCACTTTTCTTCTTATATGTCAGATTGGCCCACAATAAGATGGATTGATTGTGTAGTGTTTAACATCCCTCTTGAGAATCTTTCACTCATACGGAGGCGTCACCTCTTCCGGTGAAAGGCTGCAAAATTTAGGCCTATGCTCGGCGTTTACGGTCTTTGAGTAGGGATGGATCTTTCCTGCTGTGACGAGGGGCCTCGGTTTTTAATGTCTCATCTACAATAAAAGCATAAAGCATTGTTACATATTGATATATATGTTCAGAAAAAAAACATCTATATAACTTCTAGTGATCAAGTATACCCCATATTATTCGCCCCTCCCATTTCATAGCAATGGACTAGTTCATGTGTGTGTGTGTGTGTGTGTGTGTGTAAAACTGAACTTGTAGACACTCTACAGACCACATTTTATGCTCGATTGATTTAATACTTCATATGTGGCTTTGTTATCAAGAGAAGGAAAATACCAATGATTTGGGGGTCAAAAGGTGAAATGTCAAGGTCATTAAGAAACTTCATAGAAAAGGCTTGTAGACTTTCTACAATGCACATTTCGTGCTCTAATGATTTAATACTTTGACTACGGATTACTCCGTTTACCTCATCAGGATATAGGGCTCACGGCGGGTGTGACCGATCGACAGGAGATGTTTACTCCTCCTAGGCACCTGGTCCCACCTCTGGTGTGTCCAGGGGTCCGTGTTTGCCCAATTATCTATTTTGTATTGCTTGTAGGAGTTATGAGATTGATCACTGTTTCGTTATCTTCACCTTTCATGTACATGATGCTTAATAATTATGTAGCTTTGGTATTAAAAGGAAACAATCCCATTGATGTTGGGATCAAAAGTCAGGGTCACTAATAGAAAAAGCTTGTAGACACTCAGTGCGAGAGGATAGGCCTCGCCTTGTGGAGTACTTGTTAACATACACCAGCATCGTCACAAAGTCACACTTGAATTCACACTGACAGTGTAAATTCAAGTTCAGAACTGTGTGCTATAACCCACAAGACACAAGTAAAGCAATCTTCTGATGAACAACAAGACTACGCTTTTGAGATAGAAGACTTCTATTCTTCAAATTCATATTGAAACATGTTTATGTGGTATACATTTGAGTTTGTGTGAAAGACTCCTGGTATTCAAATAAACCGGAATTAAAAGTCACGGGATTGCATATAGCAATTTTGTGGCACCTTCTTCTCAATAACAGCAAATCATAACTCCTATAAGGAATACAAATTAAAAGATTGGTAAACACTGACCCTTGGATATACAAGAGGTGGAATCAGGTGTCTAGCAGGAGAAAGCATCGGCAGACGACAGGTCACGCCCGCCGTGAACTCTATATCTCCATCAAATAAATGAAGCAATCCCTAGTCAAACTCAGTAAGCAAGAAACGAACTAACAATCTGTATGAAACATGCCAGACAGCATCTTAATCAAATAAGAGGTTGTATTGGCAAACTAGATCGATATAACGACAATAGAATTTGCAAACTGCTGACTGTAAACGATACTGTTCAATACCTTCCTTTTGTTTGATAGTAGCCCGTCTCTATTTAAAAACTCATCATACGCAGAACAAGCTCTTGCGTATCGAATCATTTGAGAGACATATACACCATAATAATGGTAATATGGTTGATAATGGAATATTGCTGCATAAACATGGGAAGTTGACGATGGATACGCTGACGTCATCCCGTTTTTCATAAATCTGTATAGTTCACGAAAGCAGGTGTGGAATACTCGGTAGTGTCTTTTATTTCGAGTTCACGGGGATAAATCGAGTCGACATATGAATGAAAATGATTATTGTTAATAGAAAAAATGTCGATATCTAAATGTCCACTTGAGCAAGCTCGTGTGTATCGAAACTGTTGAGAGACATAAACAACACATGCGGGTGGTAAGGTTATATCGCTACATAAATATGGTCAGTTGACGATGAAAAAGCTGGTCATCCACACTGTTTATTTGTTAGTTTGTCATTAACATCTCTGTTCAATAAAACATATAAGTACATGTATGATGGAGAAATAGAAAACCATGTGGTGTCTTTTATTTTGACTTCACTGGGATATCGAATCAACATATGAATGAAATAATTGTCATTGATATGCTTTCAAATGATATAACTTACATTATCGAGTTGAAGGCCACACCAAGATATTTTTTCTTTTCATGTAGAAGCTTTTTAGGAAATTCTGTCTCATAAGAATATATAAAGAGGTCCACTGATAAAGGAGCACATTTCGTGCCCATGAGAATACCAATACATTGTTGGAAGACCTCATCACCAAAGACTACAAAGAAATTGTCAATGAGGAACTCCAGCATCTTTTTAATATCAACTCCATAGTACAGTGTACTTGGGCGTGGAATCAAATGGGTTTTACTAGATATGAATAGTCCATTTGTCCATTTATTTGTTGACGAAGCAACTGTCTATGGTGTCAAAAAGTCTAGTCTTTAATTTATCATAAGGAATAGTCGTGTAAAGTGTCGAAAAGTCGTACGTTTTGATGTTGTTGATATGAGTAAAGTTTTGCAAGTTCAAATTTACTTAAAGTTCTTTAGACTTTTAGAATCCACATTGGATTTACACCACTTCTTGCATATGTTGTGGCACAATACATTTTAAGTTTCTCCTTCCCAGCTGTTAATAATTTCGTGAAGTGTAAACATATGGGCTTGGTAGAAAAGTTACTCGATCCACCAATGCATCTATGTTTGTAACGGTTTTTCTAAAGTTTAAGAATCTAATTTAGGTACGGTAACCGTTACTAATGGCTGGAATATTAAATGTGTTTAAAACTGAAGCATGATTTTGAAGAATTCCATCATTTGAAAGTGCAGTTGGAATATAAGTGGGATTACCAAATGTGGACTTAATGCCAAGTTCGTTTAAAATACATTTGAAATAGTGCGCCTTACAAACAAATCTTTGTACGTTTAAATCAAATACAGTAAAATAATTACCGGTGTTGGGGTAGTATTGTATAATTATAATGCATGTATATATACGCTTTAACTTATGTTTTAGCATTTTATTTGTACATGTACAATTGTACGTAATTACGCTCCATTATTCAAACCCTCTGAGGGCTCATAAATTCACCATGCCCTAAATGCTAGTACATAGATATGGATTTTTTTCAATAAGTTTTAAACATTCCTGTTGAAGTTATAAAACTGAATCTACAACGCACAAGGTTGTTTCGTGTGATTTTGACAAACGCGGGCATTCTTCTCTAAAACAAAAAGATATGTTTCCTCTTATATTCCTTTGTATAAAATTTACACCTCAACCTTTCCCCTCAATTGGCCTGATTTTGAAACAAAGGTAATCACATAAGATTTGTCATTTCGAGACGAGTGGTTCTGAATGAAATGAACTTTATAAACGACCCAATCCTTTCTACAATAAACAAATATCATTTCTATTTCTTTCCCGGGGATGGCTGACCCTTCTGTCAAACCAACATAGAAATCTCTTGCCCACGGATTCTTCGTGTCAAATTTGATGGAGATTAAAAGTTTACTTATAGAAATTGACATACGTACACAATGTGGTCAGATGGGCTCCATTGACCCGGACCTTTCTAAAGCGAAGACTAGATAGCTTTAAACTCGTGATATACGAGTGTTAGAAGGAATATAACTATCAATTTGGCCGAATTATCTTGATAGATTTCCGCTTTGTCGATCTTTCGACATTTATGGCATTTCTTTCTGATTGAAATGTATATAATATAGGGAGAGATGGAGATAACTCAATTTGTGTCGGGGCGTTTTCTTCTGTAAACATTTCAAATATAAGTAAGTGGATGAAATAATATTGTCTGTCATATTATGGACTTCTCATCTACATTTTGAAGTTTAATAACATCCTCTGCCAAATCAATAATTTTCAAATATGTATAAAACCTTAGCTTTCTATTTCTAAGATACCATTGAAATTAAAAGGAGCATAAATATAATCTTTGCTCATATAAATTATTTTTTTATGCAAAATTTGTGCAGGAAGCAAGTTTTATTTATTTTTATTTTTTCATTTATAACAATTAAAAGCATAGCCTTTGTAAATATTTATACATATGTTTTATAGAAAAAAATCTTTACAAATCATTCCCAAACAGTAGAGCTGAATAGCCCATTTATTATTTGTGTCAAATTCTATTGAGATCAAGAGTCTACAGACAGAAACAAACATACCAATACAATGCGATTAGATGAGCTCAATTGACCTGGAAATCAAAATATGAAATCATTGACAGGTGTTATACATTGCGCATTTTGTAGTTTTCGTTATTCCACAAAATAAAGCCCCACCATGTTTAGATCTTGCAGAAAATGCCTTTACTTTGAATTTATATAATACCGAGCGAAGCTCGGACGGGCCGAAGGCAAGGCAAGGCTCTAAAGGTAACACGTATGTAAAAGAATAAAGTCAAATTCAGCAAAAGGAAAAGAGATAATCTCTATATACGTTCACTGAAATTTTCGTGATCCATATGGGCGCCGCCATTTATTTTTTCATTACCTGCTTCAACAGTTAGTCGTGTTTTATTTTGAATGCCAATGGTAGAAGACTCTGACGTGCAATTCGTAATTTAAACACTCAGTTTGTTCAAAGTGAATAGTATAATTATCATTATAACAGGTTTTAGCAAATAATTACATATAAAAACGTAATACGACTAAATAGATGAACGCGTTCATGAGTTTCGAATATACGATAAAATTACGGTTACTTTTTTTACCATTTTGAATTTATTGGTTAATTTTGTTTAGTTTTATAACGGCCTTTTTCATTGCATACGGAATGTATTATTGTTGTTTATAATTGTTTGCTTTGAAAAAGAGAAAAAGTCGAGGCTAAATGTGACGTCACAATGCACAGTTGACGTCGCCTTGCGTTTTATTTCCTGCGTTCAATGAATAGGCGGATCCTGTATAACTGTTCTCCCCATTTAAACCCCTTGAATATTGAGATCTTACAGGGTTTTTAGCGCAAGAAAAATTTCATTAAAAATATATATTTTTAAATGAATCATAATCTACCGTACTTAACGGAATTATGATTACCACTTGGGACACTCCAATGACCATTACATACTTCGCTCGGTCCAACGGTCACACCATATACATATTAATCATTACAGATATTTTTTGAAAGAATGAAACATAACTGTGCTGCAGAATTTTGCACATTTACATCAGATTTTGATTTAATTCCTAGATGTGGGGAGCTATTGGTTATCGATGTCGGCGCTGTGACAAAACCTAAGATGTTTTATATGGTTACTGTTCCTTTACCAAGCGCACAGCATTAGAATTGAAAGTCACAGACTTTAAGACACAGGAAGTTTCTAACCACGGTAGACATTGACACGATAAAGACCCAATCGGATCACGCGCTCGTCCTTTTCCGTAACTGGTCAAACTTCCACCAGAGTTCGTTTGCTCACAAACCAAACTCTTCCACTTAGGCATTATGGGATAGCGATTTCTTAGGCTGCGTATACTGTGACGTCACTGTAGAATGACGAAAAAACATAACGTCAAACGTAACCAACTTTCAAAACAAGAACGTAAACATCAAATTCATTACTTTACACAATAATTTGAACAGAGTATCCCTACTTTTTAATGATCTTTTGATCATTTTATGTTTAAAATAAAATCCATACTTTTATATTAATGCTTTTAATATTAATATCTTCAGACTTTTAACTGCGAACTACTTCTTTAGTGTAATTTGTCTGCGTGATAATCGCGGACTCACAATATACAAATCTGTATATTGTGGTGCGTCACATAGGAGAGGTCTATTCGTAGGCACTGTGACGTAATGAGGCCTCGACGAGGAGTTTGCGTAACTGGTAAGAAGACTCGGACGTGGATCGGCGCAAGTGTAACGTACGGCTGTGACGTCAAAGTTACGTTTATGTATACGTAGCAACCAACTCTGATGGCGTCAATTAATTTGCTGTTACGGAAATAGCCGAGTAGTTACGATTGGATACCCCCCCCCCTCCCCCCTCCCCCCTCCCCCTCCGCTGCAGCCTTTAGCGCGCCATACAAGTCATTTCGTGGCACGTCACCATCGTTATATATACAGGAGTGAAAAATTCCCAAAAAGGAACGTTAAACAACACATATACAGGAAGTTATTTTTAGACGATAATGATAAACTAAAAGATTTTAAAATAATCTTGTTTTGTGGACGAATATGGTCACGGTTTATCAAAGGGCTGCCGCGACATATGGAGAAACGTTGCTCCAATATTATAGTACATTATACCTCAAATCATCGAACAATTGACATGATATATAGTACATTATACCTCAAATCATCGAACAATTGACATGATATATAGTACATTATACCTCAAATCATCGAACAATTGACATGATATATTATACTATACCACATAATCATTTGAGAGCTTCATTGTGTATTATATACCATTCATTACGACATAAAACCTGTTGACATAGATGGTAACAGGACATCGGCTTTAATTCAGTCGCGATTTATTTTTTGGACAAATTATGTGTTGCGAACAATGTGAATGAAGAATAATCAATTAGTTTTAATCTAAATTCCTTGAAAGTAGGAGAAAATGCTCGTTACAGAAAAAAAGGAAAAATCTCCCATTTTGCACTCCTTTTTTTTTTTTTTTTTTTTTGACTGCCACCATAATTATGAAAAGGTCGTCAGCATTATGATTGAAACTGGAAAAAATTGTAGCGGATAAGCAGATACCCAGCAACACGTAGCACAACGGTAGGTTGCACATCGTAAATCACGGACATTCTAAATCTACAGTGCATGAAAACCAAACGTATGGCAATAAAATGCAATTACAAATTATAAGGTACTGTTTGAATTGAGATGACATTATATTCAGTGACCGATTCAGAGTTCTTTTTTTTTTTTTTTTTTTTTTTTTTTGGTGACCGAAAATAAAAAGATATTTGATGGACAACACCAAAAGATTATACATACAAACAACTGCATAAAGATAATCCAATATATGTTACTTGTTGTTGTTCATTGATTCTATTGTGTATAAAGTGTAGCTAGAATAACCAATAAGGAACCCCCAGCGTCCCAACCTATTGGGTCCCCTCTTAACGAAGTCTGGATCCGCTACTGATAGTTTTAAAGACCGAGAAAATAAGCACCGCCTTAATGGTGCAAATGCGGGAGTGATTCACTCCTGCAACATTTTCGATCATACTAATCATTTGCGGACTTTATTAACTAAAATGATATTCTATGTTTCTCAGTCAATATATAAATTTACAACCTGCAGCTTACGATTTGTGAGACTCTATTCTACCATTTTCAACAATTTCGATATATTCCAATTTCTCGATTCATATATTTGTGCGCCATGTTTGATGTATTGAAGTTTCAATTTCCGATTGTCAAGTTATTTACATATGCTATATAAGGTAGTATTCGCATCAATGGACAAGTACGGGGGAGAAAGCTATTCCGCCGGTATTAAAAAGGTTTAGATTTAATATCAAATTAGAACACGAACAGCTAGCAGAGTAAACGAACAGCAGAGTGTAAATTCTTTCTGCAACCATATGACTTTCCTTTCTTTGTCAGAGTGGCTCGAGTAACTACATTTTCGCGCAGATTGTCAACGTTTAGGTTTTTCAGTAAATCCACCTACGAGATCTCGCGATAACAAGCATGGCGAAGCAGACGCAATCGGAAATCCTCGAATGTCTCGCGCCCTCGACATAGATCTCATCTATGTCGAGTGCGCGAGACATTCGAGGAATTCCGATTGGGAGCAGACGAAGAATTTTGCATGCTGTACATGATGTTTAATGAAAAACACCTTTATTAGACATACCCAAGCACACAGTTGGTACTCCTTTTGATGTAAGCAACATTTGGGACTAATACACGGAGCTTATTATCGGTTATTCATGAAATTATTTTGCACCATTACGGAGATCTTATGGAATTGTAGTCCTATCCCGAAAACGTCAGAATAAAAAAAATCGGACATGGCTACATCATTGCAGCTACGTCTGATCCTAAGCTGACAATGGCTTTCTCTGCGTGAAAGTTTTCAATATTGCCTTAAACTATATCATCATGCACTATTTATATGATGTCTCACTCAAACGGATTAACACTGAAAGCTTCTCTTTGGGGAGTTGAACTTGGGTTAATTCCCTTAGGCCATCACGCACTGCGTGCATGACTATATTACACAGGACTTTGGTATTAGTCTGACTCTTGTTTTCGAGACTTTGCACGAGCGGTAGTCTGGTAAATGTTGTAACCAGCAGAGGGCGCTAAACCAAAATGGCGACTACCATGATATGGAGGTACCTATTCACATCCTCGTTTTGTTTGAAATAACGTTAGTCGTACAATTTATGTCCCAGAAAACTTTTTTCAAACAATATAATCCTATAATCAAAAGCTGAAATTTAAAACAAAGAGAGCTTATTTCAAACTATGAGTGCTATATAAAGAAATACATATTTTCGTTTTACAAAATAATAAGCATCAGGGTTTTTCTGAATTAGAATATTGGTAAACGAGCATCGCATGCTAGGCACTATATGGATGTGTTAATTGCTCGGGGTTGAAAATTAAAATATACACCCAAACACGCCAGGATCTCTGCATATTGTAAATCCTCCTCCTCCTCCTCCTCCTCATCATCATCCTCCTCCTCCTCATCATCATCATCATATCATCATCATCAACATCATCATCATCATCATCAACATCATCATTATCATCATCATCATCCATTTTGATTATCCAAGCCAAATTAATCCTTTGCAAGGGTGAGGCCTGGCTGTCCTGTCGAGAACGAAGTTTGTTTGTCCATACTTGGCGATCCAGAGTGATTCTATTCAATCCTGTAGACTCTAGGTCTTGTTTCACTAATTCATCCCATGTCAGCTTTAGTCTGCCTGGAGCTCGATATCCAGTGACATTCAATGTACTAACAGGTCTGTGATATCCAACCTGCACAGCGCTCAACATGGCCTAACCATCTCAGCCTACATGTCTGGATAACATCAGTGATGTTTCTGATGTTAAGCTGAGTAATAAGAGACTCAAGGTGACCTTCACTTCGGGATTGACAAGGCAGATCCATCTTATCATGGCTTTGTCTTTGCGTATTAGTTTCCTGAGAGTGACGGTTGTTAATGCTCGTGTTTCGTAACCAAATGAATATACATTTGTATAAATTCATTGAACCAGAATCTCTGCAGATAGTAAGTAAATGAATACATAGATTCATTGAACCAATATTAACTGTGCAAATTTAGTGAAAATAAATAATACCATTATTGAATCTAAAGCGGAATTACTGAAATACTTTGATATATATACAGTAACTTTTTTCTCCCCTGAATGTTTGAAAAAAGTTCAACTCCCAGGAGTACATCCTGTACTATGATTTAAACTCATTGTGCGCATGAAAACCAATAGCTTTCCATGTTCGATTGATTTCGTAATATTAAACTATAATTCCTGTTAGTGCGGTAACTAGGGGTATTGATATACTCCATCGAAAGTCTTATCAAATCTAACATTTACGCTGAAAACGTTAACGGTGCACTTAAACCATGAATTAGTCTGAACAATTCTGAGTGGTTGACTCGGGAGAATTGTGTAGAGGCCTTGATACTTGCTACATGCAGATTGAATCGACTTTAATTAAACTTGATTGAGATATTTACGTAAGCTATGATGAAAGTGAAGAGAAGACCTTTAAATACAGATTTATTATGCAGGTAGCGGCTGTTGACTTGATACATCACTTTAAATTGTGATTCGTGCTGAAATGTCCCACAGACTGCCTTTGAATTGTGTTCAGTTTTTCTTCTTGTTTTCGTAACATGCGTCACTAAACTTATTTTGTTGCTAATTACAAATAGTATATAAAAGAACATAGACCACGGATCCCCTTGATTAAATCTTGATTTTCCCCAATATAGATATTGCATGTATTTATCTTTAAATGGTAAATACAGGATTTGTCTCGTATATCTTCAACTGAATTTTGGTAACGATACAAAAATCAGATTAATTCTAGATTAATGGAAGTGTCCTATTCCTGTAGTGTTCATCTGCATGTAGTTTGTCAGGAGAAAAATCTTAAAAACGTAGCGGCTACAAATCATTAGAGAAGGAAACACGAGTTTAGGTCGATATCGATGTGTAGGTTCCAATAACTGTTTTCTCTAACCTGACTAAATATTTTCCGGATTTTAATTCTAACATGAAAACATGAAAGGAATTATGCACCTTTAAAACAAGTCACGGTGGCATTATTGATGAAATACATTTAAACAACGGAAGAACAAATGCCAATATTTTTGAAACATTTAGTGATCAAATCTTAAATTACAATTAACACTATACGGCAACAAAGCGCTACTCCTAACGACCTTTTTTGTTGATGAATAATATTGATTCGATGTATTAGATCCACGCGCG
This sequence comes from Ostrea edulis, assembly GCF_947568905.1. Classification (NCBI taxonomy): domain Eukaryota; kingdom Metazoa; phylum Mollusca; class Bivalvia; order Ostreida; family Ostreidae; genus Ostrea; species Ostrea edulis. Next base: position 10,792,493 of record NC_079166.1, read on the forward strand.
TTTAGCTCTTGGTCCAATGTTATCAAACGCGTAAGTTCTTTTAACTTATAGGACTAAAAACCTTTGTATTGACACTTAAGTCGAATTCCAGATCACGTGAGCTGTTGTCTAAGTACTCTCTGTCTTGCTGACCATAGAAACTTCCGCAACCTATCAAATATTGCTTCCGTTTTTTATTGTTGTTTTTATTTGTTAGTTTTTTTTTCGGGGGTGGGGGTGGGGGTTGTTTTTGTTTGGGGGGTGTTTATTTTTTTTTTTTGGGGGGTATGCTTGTTTGTTTTTTCTTTTGTAAATTACATTTACGTTTGAAAATCGGAGCACATATATAATATTCCATTTAATCGTTCCCTCCTCATGCATGTTGATAATAATTTGATTAATCTGGTAAGATTTTAATTGGTCTGTCAATGCATCTTTGAAACAATACATTATAGTTATTATAGTCAATATACTCCGGAGAAATGATAGTCTTTAGAGGATTTCTTATAATGTCCGTACCAATAATTACAGGACTAGTGTCATCAGTCACCATCAGATACATGGACTGAGTTTCCGCTTTTTCCCCTCATGCCTTTTCCTGGATTATTTGTTCAAATACTCGTGACAGGTGTGTTAATAATTACAAGCACACGTATGTATATAACGAAATTATAATTAAAACATTCACGTGACAGATTCTGCATCTAATATGTCATGAAATTCAAATTCTTTTTGTGGGGTTAGGTTCAAAGAGTGTAATGACGGGTGGAATTTCACTCGGTGTGAAAATTTCTATGACCAATCATTTCTATGTGTCTTATAGTTAAATATTTCATATATTTTTCTTTCTTGTTACTTGAGAGTCGTAACAACAAGGAGGAAATCCTCCTTTGGTCAACAAATAATGACATTGCAAACAAAACTGTTGGATTTAGATGTCACCTGTTGATCTAACAGAGAGAGGAGAGAAAGTGACAAGGGCATGGGGTCACATGATATTTCTACAAGATCACAGACTTAAATAAACATCATAAACAATTGTTATCGTTTTATGCTCTGCCCTTTGTAGTTTATTCTCACGAGTTTCAATTCTGTAAGAAACGGGTTCTTGAATAAGTCTCCACAATGTTTTATTCCGAGTAAAAGCTATCGTACGAAGAATCTTGTGCTATATTAACGAACTCATTTGTTTATATTTTGTAATTATGCTTCTGAATAACACCCCCGACAATACCATTGTAGACAAACGCACCTTCGTAGGTAAAATGGTTTAAATAGCTATGTGTATTATCAGATAATAAGCGGCGAGGTCATTCGTGATCTCGTCCGGGTAACAACAATTACTGGCTTGGCGATATTCAGGTAAAATTTTCCTCTGCGAATGGAAATATGTACGTATTGCTTTCAATTTCATGAAGGTAAGCTTTTTGTAAAGATTTATGAAATTTATATTACCATTTTTCATAAAATAGCGTTTATTACATATTATATACTACATGTAGGCCTATATGCTGAATTTTGAAGAGCAGCAAAACGAAAGAAGTTCTCTCTTTCTCTCTCTCTCTCTCTCTCTCTCTCTCTCTCTCTCTCTGTGTGTGTGTGTGTGTGTGTGTGTCTGTATGTCTCTCTCTCTCTCTCTCTCTCTCTCTCTCAACCATCTTTACAGATTTACAGATATAGTAAAATAATCAAGGGTTTATCATATAAAACAATTTTGGTGTACTTTTCGTATAAGTAACAAACAAATACAGACCACAAATTCGGGTGTATACTATTAGACATGTCATAATCAAAGTAGAAAATTTGAACTGACGGGCTTTCGCTCTTCAGAAAGCCCGTCTTTATTGCTCATTAAGTAGACTTTCATATCGTACCATGTATGTAAACCACTTTGTTTAATTTTAATTTCACCTGACAGGAGAAATATCGAGTAGCCTTTAAAAATTTAAAATTGCGCTGGTCAGATATCCTTAGGCTGTATCATAATTTTTCAATTTCTTATAAGATAATCCCTTAGAAATCTAAAAGTATTTAGATTACCTGTCTATGTGGTATACATGCAAAACAAAATGATTTTGGCGATGGTCTGCATGCTGATCTAGATAATTTTGTGTGGGTAGGAAATGCTTAGGGGGGTGCAAAATGCCTAAGGGGATAAGTTTTCCAACTTAATTTGGCATACTTATCCAAGAATGTGGCGGAAAGAATTTGGTATAGCATTTTTTCAACAAATCACCATTAACCAATATGAAACGGTGTGGATTTAATAAAATAACCTACCCACATTTCTAATGTTTTTGTACGTTAAGTGTTTGGCAATGGGGGCGATATTGCACAACAAAATAAATCGATTGAACAAAGTTTGATATCATATATATACATGGTATATTTATATGATATAAGAGAAGTAAGTGTTTTTAGATTTATGATACATATTTTTAGTATAAATCTGATCATCAGTCGAGTTAATGACTTGTCTTTAAAGGGGCATTAGCTTTGGAAGTGATAATAACCTTGTTTTTATTAAAATCTTTCAATAGCATAGGGATATATATCAATTACTAATAAAATCATTTATTTTGCACAAAAAGCAAGAAAAACCTAATAAAACTACGTCAGATACCTGCTTTTAGTGTAGAGAAATAAATAAGAAAGAATTATTGTCTTGCAAGACAATAATTATTTAAATCAAAATTACATGTTCATATTGAATTCAATTTTTGGTGACAAAATGACAGCTGATTAATGTCCCTTTACACTGATTAATGTCCCTTTACACTAGTAATGCCCCTTTACATTGCTGAGAACGGCAATCATGATATACAATCCTATGTCAGAGAAATTGAAATCAATTTAACTTTTTCTTTACATTTGCGTTTTCTTTGTTCGTGATAATAGAACATGGAGGGTACGTTTAACTAACTGTATTTGATTGTGCGGGACAACACGGGATTTATACACAGTCTATCACTAAACATGCTTCATCACATTCGCATTTATATGTCCTGGCCGTTAATTAGATTTCGTTCAATATCTCCAATATATCGTACCCCGCCGAAAATAAATTGCTTTTTAAGAACCTCTAGTATATGAACCTATTGAAACTCCGGTGGGTATATATAGAAATCCCGCCGTGTATCAGATTGAGGAATTAATGGACACATTATGCGAGTAAATCTTTAACAAAAGATCAATGATCGGGCATAGTCAATCGACTTCCATAGACTTTCGCTGCTCGGAATAAAAAATGTTTTGTGCAGTGCAAGATGTGCGACGAGACTACCCGCTAATAGAAAATCCATTAAGCTGTCGTGTAATTTTACCAGTACCACCGTAAGCGAACGGTCGATTCTAAATTCAATGTGACATGGCGATTATCTGAATTTAGTGCTTTCTGAACTATGTGCTCTAAAATTGTGTAATTTATTTTTTATTCGTGGTCAATCTGTTATACGGGACTTCAACGTCACAATCCCTTCATCCACCTTTCTTTGATCATTAATCTTTTTAGCCGGGTTTAAAAGCTAGTGGTAATTTTTTGCAATCTTTAATTTTTAACTTTAGCGAAAGGAGGAAAAAGTCAGCTGGGACAGCTTGTATGCTGATAACTACATCCTGGATTTACTGTAAGTATCCAAGTACTATACATAATACTTATCAATCAGTATTTTAGTTTAGGTTTTTTTTTTAAGAACTGGGCGAATGTGATAGTATTGATAAAGTCAGTACTATATGTAGTGGTAACTGTCATTTTTAAAATCAAATGTCACTCAATCAAACTTTTATGATTATGCTTTAAAAAGACATAATCATTGTACATAGGCCTACAGTATATCATATATCCAACCTATTATGTATATTTCTGCAGTGTGAAAACACTTGCGTCTAATTTCATTCCTCCCAAACTATTGACCTTAACTTTTTGTCTTACTTTCACATTCTTTTAAACTGAATGTCGTTGCGTCTTGTATATTGATCTATCGTCGTTGTATTGACTCCCTATTCCTTTTATTTACCTAATTCTTTAATGGCCAATTTCACAATTTTCATGTTGTCAGCAAGGACATAACTGAATCTTAGAAACAGCCAATAGGATGAATTCGAATACTTCATCAAATCACGCATATATATGTAGGATAATTTATTTTTTTTTTTTTTTTTTTTTTTTTTTGCGTGTTCAAAGAGCACCTTCGTTGCACACCAGTAGAGGGGTGGATTTCGGTGGTTGCAGTCCTCCTTTTTCGTTGAACATTTTCAACAAAATGGTAATATCTTTGTCATTTTAGAATCTTCATCACTCCATCCGTCTTTTTTTTTTTTGCGGAAGGGGGTGGGGGGTTACAAACTTGCATCACACCATCCCTCTTTTGAAATTCTCTGGATCCGCCACTGCATAGTACATTATTATTTCTTTCTACATGTATTTGAACAATCAAGTATCCGCATTAACATGCAGATGTACATAGAACTAATTGTCACACTATAATACTAAATGTACTAATGATAATACTAAATGTACTAATGTACTATAAGAGGAGGAATTATCTAATTTTAAACAATTGTCCCGATATTAAAGAATTTTTATAAGTACACTTGAACAGCGTATTATGGAATAGGAACTATAAATACCAAACCTAGCCTGCTAATAAATCCGTAATAATTATTTATTTTATTCAAACTATTAATCTGCTTTAAAGCTTATTAGAACGTCAGTGATGTTTTTTATTTGCATTGCAAAATGTATACAGTCAATCGAAGGTGAAAATTGACATGTAAGTATAGCTATTTATTTTTATTAGGTGCATAACATTGTTCTATTTATCTGATATAATTGAAAGTGTCACATTTATATCATATTGGTATAAAAAAAAAAACAAAAAAAAAAACGCACAGCCACCACTTAAACCCGACCTATAAGGTATATTTTCATGGCTATGTACAACTTATCGAGAACCATTGATTGTATTTCGTATCCTCTGTTCATATTTAAAAGAACAATTATGCCAGATGTACGAGGAGATGTAAATGAACTGTTTTAAAGAGATCTTTTATTACTCTATCATATAAATTTTAACCCTGCAAACAACTTTTCTGAAAGCACATTTGGGGAATATAACAAAACCCGTTGTGATTTAAAAGCCCTCTGTATAAGCAGTAGTAGTTTTGGCATTGTTTTCGGTGTTGACATGTTTACAGTGGGTTTCATAAGGACCTTTTATTCCTACAGTCAATACACAGTAGTTCCCCTCCCCGTCACAGAGATCACCTTACACACTATCCTTTCTCTGCCATTGTTTGGGGTCACGTCCCTCGTTCTCCGTCAGGTCGCTCTCTGGTTCTCCAAATATTTCAATTACCACATCTGTCTAGTGGTCTTTAGAAGATTTTGACGTCCATTCTAGGTTTAAAGACGATATCAAGTTGATTTCATTAGATAACTCCCGTGTGATATTGCTAATTTCTTATCTCTGAGTCGATTGTCTCACAAAGGATCAACTTGTGCTTATTAAATCAATCGCCTTCTTCTATTTTCTCGTGGATATTATTCCTACATAGATCGAAGGTAAGCTCTCTCTCTCTCTCTCTCTCTCTCTCTCTCTCTCTCTCTCTCTCTCTCTAAAAATAATAATAATGAATGCAAATACTCTGTCCATTACATTGTTTCCTTAAAAAAACAATTGTACAGGTGAATAAACAAATATCTTACATACAATATAATACTTATTCACTATCATTGTTTGATTAGCACTCTAAATGTTTACTCGCCTCTACTGATCACTGAATTTCATGGAAGGATTACTCGTTTTGTGATATATAAGAGTATACTTATGTCTATGGGTTCTTGTAAGGAACGTGCAAGTAAAAATAAGCTGACTACTGATACCATCTTTAAACTTGAAGTTAGAGATGTACATACAAGTTTTACAAATACTGTTTTCAAATCATGTATCAGTGTAAAAAAAAAATTATAACACCCCCTCCCCCAATAAAAAGAACAAGAAACTTGATGTTTGCTACAAAATAATAACTCTGAATGTAAAATGCACAATTAGTTAAATGGTTTTTCCATAAAATAAAAATAAAACAACCATAATACCACATTACAGAAAATCACGATCACAGGGAATCTGCAGTGGTGGAAGTAGTGCGATATTTATAACTGTTTTCTGAGAATGCACAGGAAGCGCCTAATTCGTTTTCCGATAATCATCCAACATCATCCACTCGATACCGAAGGCTCTTTTTGTGGATTTTAGCTTTGATTTTTTTCCACATGCGTGAATGCAGTATACGTACTGTGTATCTATTTATCTATTGGTTTTTATCATTCGTGAGGTGTCCATCTTTTTGTTGTTCCTGCTGTCAATATAGCGATGTGAACTTATTAGTCAAGGGTGTACTAAATTCCTCTCGCTGTATCGTGTTCAGAAGTGTGTTTATCATTTGTTAATAATTCCGTACCTTCTCATTCTTTACAGACTCGAGTACCTGGACACTATTTGTTTTGCTGTTAAAGATCGGAGACTGCAAGCTTAAAACCAAATTTGAGCGGATAATGTTCATAAACCAACAACTGAATCCAAGGCATGAAGAGTGACCAATTAAGACGGAAAACAAAAGGCATAGGCAAGATTAAAGTCCGCGACGAGCGGAAATATGGCAGAAACAAGAGAAAGGAAAATGGTCAGCAGGTATTCGTGAATAAGGACGGCAGTCATGATAGTGACGTCGAGTGTTACGATGATGACGAAGACGGGGAAGATGCATTAAAAATTAAAGAAGGCGATTTGCAAGAAAACCGCGTGGTCACAAAAGCACTACAGCACATCAATATACCTCATGGAATTCTATGCAGCGAGTGTGCCAAAATTGGAGTGTATGACAAGAACATGTATGACGTAACACGCAATACTAGCGAGCAGACGACTAGAGATAGTGATAGTCGAGAAAGGTGCTCTATTTGTCAAACTTTGGGAACTAAGGTCGATCCTCAAGAAAACATCCGAATGGCTGTGCTTTACTCTCATGAGTTTTACGACAAGTATTCGCGGGACAAACGTCCGGGAGTTTCAGATTCAGGCGAGTCCACAACTAGGGAGAATTCGATTGTAAAACTTGAATCCTCTAAAAAACAATCAGAAGACAAAATTGTTGAACGATTGGAAAAGGAAAAGTCGTTTGATCGGACAGAACCCAACAAGTCATACAAGCGATCGGGTGTGAACGGTATAAAAACATCTGGATATCAACAAAACAAAACGGGGTACATCTTATCGGAGAATCCCAAATTTGAAGGAATCCTGGCAGGTAAAGGTGAAATTATAGCAAAAGAACACGGAACACAAAGAGTAGAGGAGAACTCAAGTGAAAACAAAACAATACAAAGATCTGCACGGAATAGAAAGTGCAATACGAAAACAGGGGAAAAGGATCAAATTCATGAGAGTACATCAGGTACGTCACTTCCGGATATAGTCAGTAGAATTTCATTGGTGGATTCCGAGGAGTGTACATCCGTGGATACAGTTGACATCGATATAAAAAGAAAACTTCCTGAAGAAAATTCTGTAAAACAGAAATCGCCATTAACAAGTTTCCCCAAAGCCAAGAAGTTTCCGAAAAGCGCAGACTCCCCTCGATCTTTCATTCTTGCGGCCACCAGAAGACAGGCGAATGGTTTTTCGAGTTTATACATGAAACGTGCATTGAAAGGGAGCAATGTTCGAAAAGATACGTGGAATAAGATAGGAGAAAACGAACACCATCATCGTCAAGGTAAAAATAAAATTATATAATTCTAAATTCTACTACGAAATGAGTTTCATATATTTTATTAAAAGATCTAATAAAAATGTTTAACCTTAACTCTATCACGGTTATTGCAAAGATCAAAGCAATGCCGCGGTCATTATTCTGCGATATACTCTCAAACATAATAACTGATAGTGATTATAAGAACATTGTTACCTAGCTGCAATAATGTAGCCCTCTCTGATTTTTTTTTTATTTTTTTTTTTTTAGGGAGAGGGCTACAACTCCTTAGGATCTCCGTAATGGTGCAAATGCGGGAGTGATTCACTCCCGCAACATTTGCGCTCATTCTAAACATTTCCTGACTTTCTTTACGTAAATAAAATGATATTCTATGTTTCTTAGTCAATATATAAATTTACAACCTACAACTTTAGATTTGTGAGGCTCTATTCTACCGTTTTCAACAATTTCGATAAATCCCAGTTTCTCGATTCATATTTGTGCGCCATGTTTGATGTACTGAAGTTTCAACTTCCGGTTGTCAAGTCATTTGCATATGCCATATAAGGTGGTATTTACATCAATGGACAAGTATGGAGGCGAAAGCTATTTCGTCGGTATTGAGAAGGTTTGAATTTAATATCAAGTTAAAAACCGAACAGCAGAGTGTAAATTCTTTCTGCAACAATATGATTTTCCTTCCTTTGTCGAAGTGGCTCGAATAACTACATTTTCGCGCTGATTGTCAATGTTTAGGCTTTTCATTAGATCCACCTACGAGATCTCGCGATAACAAGCATGGCGGAGCAGACGAAGAATTTTGCATGCTGTACATTATATTTAATGAAAAACACCTTTATTAGACATGCCCGAGCACAAAGTTGGTACTCCTTTTGGTATAAACAACATTTGGGACTAATACACAGAGTTTATTATCGGTTGTTCATAAAATTATTTTGCACCATTACGGAGATCCTATGGAATTGTAGCCCTATCCCGAAAACGTCAGAATAAAAAAAAATTGGATTGGGCTACATTATTGCAGCTAATTGTTACCCATCTTGTTTGTACACTTCGTGTTTTGCTAAATGAATACAACAATAAAGTCTTTAACTGATAATTCAATTTTATAATCATAAAAATAATCGATACATGTTGCAAAACAGTTATAAAAGACTGAAAAAGATTTGCCATTCAGTATAAATCAATCGTCTGCATTCCAAGATCAACAGTGTTAACAAACATGTCGTTTTCTTGGACTATGTATCCAAAGCATTTGATATAATCAGTCTACATAAAACTGAATACTTTAAATATTTTACAAAATAGATCTAGTATGCCCTATCATCTCACCTTTAACTAGCAATGAACATGAAGGTCTAGTCCGTTTCGGAAACTGTCATGGCGTCATTCGTAGCTACGTACGCAAATGATCGGCTGTATATTTCCGAGCCGTAGTAGAATAGAAATGAAGTTCTTGTTTTCTCGTATATTGCAGGATAACCTCCTCGGTCTCAAAATGTTATAATATAAAAGCCTCGGTTTTCAAGAATCTTGATAAATATAGTACGTCTATTGTAGCGGCTGAGAATTCCGACAGACTTGAAAAATTAATACAATGTAAATCCTTTTTGAAAATGCACGAGGTTATGAACTGCAGCGCTTCACGCTGGTATTTTTTTCATGAATTATGCTGACGTAAAGCGTCACAGATCACGCCTTCGTGTATTCTCAAAATGAAATTTAATTTTTAATTGAATGCAGTGACACAAATGTGAGAAATTAAATACGGATACTTTTATGAACATTCCATTTTTAGCTCACCTGAGCTGAAAGCTCAAGTGAGCTTTTCTGATCACCCGTATTCCGGCGTCCGTCCGTCTGTCCGTCTGTAAACTTTTCACATTTTCAACTTCTTCTCAACAACCACTGGGCCAATTTCAACCAAAGTTGGCACAAAATATCCTTAGGGAAAGGAAATTCTAAATTGTTAAAATAAAGGGCCAGGCCACGTTTCAAGGGGAGATAATCAAGAAAAGGTAAAAATAGGGTAGGGTCATTAAAAAATCTTCTCAAGAACCACTGGGCCAGAAAAGATGAAATTTATAGATAAGCTTTACTAGGTAGTGAAGATTCTAAATTGTTAAAATCATGGCCCCCGGGGGTCGGATGGGGCCACAATAGGGGGTCAAAGTTTTACATACAAATATATAGGAAAAATCTTTAAAAATCTTCTTCTCAAGAACCACTGAGCCAGAAAAGCTGAGATTTATATGAAAGCTTTCTGATATAGTACAGATTCTAAATTGTTAAAATCATGGCCCCCGGGGATCGGATGGGGCCACAATAGGGGTTAAAGTTGTTTTTTGTTGTTGTTTTTTTTCCGGTTTTATATATATATATATATATATATAGGGCAGATTCAAGTTTGTTAAAATCATGGACCCCGGGGATTGGATGGGGCCTCAAGGGGGGCATCAAAGTTTTACATATTGGAAAAATCTTTTAAAATCTTCTTCTCAAGAACCACTGAGCCAGAAAAGCTGAGATTTATATGAAAGCTTCCTGATATAGTGCAGATTCTAAATTGTTAAGATCATGGCCCCCGGGGGTCGGATGGGGCCACAATAGGGGATCAAAGTTTTACATACAAATATATAGGAAAAATCTTTAAAAATCTTCCCAGAACCACTAAGCCAGAAAAGCTGAGATTTATATGAAAGCTTTCTGATATAGTGCAGATTCAGATTTGTTAAAATCATGGCCTCCAGGGGTAGGTTTGGGGCCATAATAGGGACTACGGTTTTACATGCAAATAGATATGGAAAATCTTCTGATATGGACCAAGGTGATTCAGGTGAGCGATGTGGCCCATGGGCCTCTTGTTTTATATCGATACACCATCATACAAGCCACTTTTAGTCTGAGATTATGAATAGAATATAAAATTCAATATTATACAAGGGGTAATTTAATGGGACACTTCTAGAATGTTTGTCCCCATAAATGTGGCGTCATTAGTTAGGGTAAAGCGGTCCCTATAAATATACTGTGTGAACCTAACCCTAAACCTAACAGTATATCATCATCGTCCATGACCCATGAAAAAGTATTGAATATGGCAAATCATAACTCTGTCAATTGATGATATGGCAACAATATCATCGATATCGACATTGTACACGGCGGGTGTAACCGGTCGACAGGGTATGCTTACTCCTCCTCGGCACCTGATTCCACCTCTGGTGTATCCAAGGGCCCGTGTCTGTCCAACTCTGTATTTTGTATTGCTTATAGGAGTTATGAAATTGACCCCTGTTCGTTTTCTTCACCTTTCATGGTCATTGGAAAACAGTGTTGTATATGGTAAACAATAAATTTGTCAGGTGACGATATAGATACGATATCGTCATGCTCTTGTCGATATAATCGATATTGACAATTTGACATCGTATTTGCATGAATTTCACCCTTGTTTCATTATTTTCTTCTCGGTTACAGTAAGGCTGTAGATTGCAAATTAATGACGTAAAGAAAAATATACACGTCATATTATATTGAATAGACTGTTTGGTACATTCTAATACTTCAGATTAAATATTTGGAAATAACTGTTATTCTCACAACTTCAGAAAATTACTGCGTGGAGAGCCTCGGACTGACTTTTGGAATTCCGGAATTCAATCTTCGCTTGGCGGGAAGAACAATAAAGAAATCTACCGAATCTTCAAGGAGACCTAATAGTCAAAGGTCATCTAAAAGTTCAAATTCTCAGAATTTCTTACCACCAATCAAAGAAGCTCAAAGACATTCATTTTCCGTGAAAGGATTCGGATGACGCACCTGTATCTCACCGTCAAAATACCTGCATACTTAGTCTACCATCACCTGAGGAAATCTGTTATGTTGATATATTGTGAAGAGTGGGACAGAGTAACTGCAGTGTACCAGAGTCCTGCATCAAGATTGATAACTTTTAATTTTGATGCAGTATGAAGAAAATGGATACAATGCAATAAACTACTAGTATATATATTTCTCTCAGCACACAGCTGTTTATTTTGTATGAACAGTGATTAGAACTACGATCATATTCTTGCAATACCAGACATTTAAATACACTGTTTTTGTATTTCTCGTTGTCTCTTTCATATTGGTAAATTTGATAATGCATATTTGTTTAAATAACCAACTCCAAAGTGTTAATCTTACAAATTGATTTCTATGCCTGATGAATATCAAAATATATACATGTGATTAAAGCATTGTTGTGTAAAACGTTCTACATTAAAATTCCACATTCTGTATGGATGAACCATTCAGAGACACAAATGTAAATTAAGCTTTCATTGTCTTTAATGTCGCAGCGTTTGTACTCGATGCCAACACAGATACGTTTGATGTCATTGTTTTATTAATTTAATGCATTCCTTTCACTTTGGCAACACGGTAGCTAGGTTTTTACTCTGAACGATTTCAGTTTGTTTTCACGGGCTGTCCCCTCGAAGACGTTTTTTCTCAAGATGTGGATTTTAGAAGAGCGGGGCGATCTAACCCGATTTGTCTGGTTGCTGTGATATGTTTGAATGTGAAACTGTCGGAGATAAAGACTCTATCTAATTTGGATTTTTAACTCTTTCAATCGTGTACTTGCGTCTGGAATTTTAACAAAGGAAGACCATACCAATTGCCCTTTTTTCACTGGGAAAAAAAGGTTGCAAGGATTTTGTAAGCATTCAAGAACACGGCCATCATTGTGTATTCATATAAATTAAAAACGAATGCTTCATAAATATTCTTTTTCCGGTTTGTTCCGCTCCGGACTTCTCCTGATAAACTTTATCATAGTGTATTGTTCACCTCAGTGCAAATAATGGTCGAATATTTTAAAGGCTTTCGTACATATATTTGATTCGCATTTCAAATCATTTACAACATATTTAAAATTCGGTCTTGACAGTTTGATTCATATTCATATTACTGCGAGATTTGAAAATGTTCGCACTTTCGAATTCTAAGTGCTGCAAATCACGGGTGTCCTTTCTGCTAATCCCGCGGATATAGTGGGATTAATAATGTGCTTCTTCTTTTTATAAAACGCACGTTCAAATAAGACACTTAATCGGACGTTGTGAATGCACCGCGCCTAGGAGTACTTCTCCCCATTTCATTGACTTGGCGCAAACTAAACAGTCATGTTGCTTTCGAATCTGAGCAAAGGACTGGCGGAAATAAAATCTACACGGTACGGAGAGAGAGTGGAAATAACTACAGAACGCATCGGTAGGCGGCGATCAAGCCAGGGGGGCCACGCCAGAAGGAGAAATTCTCCGAATAAAGTCTCAGACGAATTAGTTGTCAACAGGAACAAGGATCCGTTGATTCTTCCAAAGACTTTCACCACAAGGAGAGGCCCGCTGGTTTTGTACACCGATAGCTGTCAATCACGTGATTCCACGTCCAGTAAGTGGAGCAGACATTCGACAGCATCCCACCATGCGCATGATATCAGTTCCTTCAACTTTGACTTCGTTCTTCAAAGTGGAACGCCATCGAGATCCAACAAAACTTGTGTGTCTGAAAGAAAATTACAGGTACCAAGTGTCGCGTCCTTTGCAGAAGCTGTTCTGAACTTTGATGATTCCAAACTGCGGAGTAATACAAAATCTAAAACAGCTGAAAGACGGAAAAGTGGAAAATCTTGAGAAGAGTTTTGGTGTATTTATGGTTAAGTACATCGGATCAGCTACCAATAATTCATCTGAAATTAAGGGTTTTCTCAGAAGGTTTAACTATTATTCCAAAAGATTGGAACATCTTATTCCGAAATGGAAGTACACCAAGCGTTGTGATTTTCCTAAACGATATTCTCGCTTTTCAATCATACCTTTAAAATAGGGAAAACATGGCTTTTCATCACAGAGTTGTTTAGTTTGGTGATTTTATTGTTGTTGGTTTTATTTATTTATTTATTTTATTTATTCATTTATTTATTTATTGTTTGTAGCTGTGGTGTTTCAAAATAATTAATGAACTAATTCAAACATAACGGGATTAATATCGCTGAACGATTTTTAGAGAATGGAGTTTTTAATTTTTCTATATCAATCACCTGAATTAAAATGCAACACAACAACGATATACATGTATTGTGATTCAACAACTTGTTCTTAACCTGGACGAGTCAAAATGCTTGTTCAGTTCCAGTGAGGAATAACGGACGATGACTCCAAATGGAGTTACTTCCCTTTTATGAAAACATTTAGTGTACGCGTGAGAATACTTCCGATAGAAAAGTGGATATAGCGGAATAGTAAATACACGTGCTTACAACGTACTCGTAGGGGTATGCAGTAGAATGACTTGTGTCTTAGTGGGAAATTACAAACGTTTTTATGTGTATATTCACACTTGTTGTATTTCTATACTTAATATCATTATCTATACAAATGAAGCATAAAAGTAATCTGTCATTGAAAAATTGATTTATCAACCCAAACTAATTTAGCTCCCTCATCCTTCCTGGAAAAATATAATTCATTATTGACTTGTTGAGTGCTGTTTTTACTATTGTCTTTTCAATGTTACGAAAGCTTCATTTTCGAGATATATATATACATATATATATATATGTGACTAAGAATTGGGGAAAAACGGCTATCTGTGTGTGTTTGTACGGGGTTTTGAGAGCATACAATATTAAATGTTCTAGTTGAAGTGATTCGATACTGTGATCCTTCTTTTCATATCAAATTACTATGGAGCGCCAAATTAGCATAAACTCAAATAATACGCCAGTTTCGAGATAGGAACTCTTCTGTATAGGAGGTGCATTTAGTGGAACTTTGAATGCCTAAGTGGGACAGAGTGGATATACAGCCAACGAGGAAAACGATGAAATGTATTAAAAGCGGCTTCTCTTTAAATATGTAAATGTGGGAAATACTAAATTCTATCGAAAGAAATGTTTTACCGAAGTGGAAACATACAAACAATGTCATATTTGCAAGAAATATCTTGGATATGGTACTTATGACCAGCGAAATAACGTGATAGGATAAGAATTCTATGTATTTAATTACTCCCTAAATACTTATCACTTACGTAGTTTGTGTATCAGTCGAATTCGGGTTATCAAACAGCGTATTAGAAACTTACTGAGTACATTCACTTACGCTGTGATGAATATCTGTTCCACTCCCGCGTGTAAACAAATTCTTTCGCGCCTTACTATGTACGAGAGTTCTCCAAAGGGAAATAACTCGGACGTATCTCGAAACCGGCGTATTGAAGATATCTTCAATTATTTGAAGATATCATCAATTCAATTATTGCTCTCTTTAATTGAATTAATGCGTGCTTCAATTCAATTATTGCTAATGCGCGCATCAATTGAATTAACGAGAGCAATAATTGATTTAATGCGCGCATTAATTCAATTATTGCTCTCTTCAATTCAATTGAGGAGAGCATCAATTTCGTACAAATATTGCTCGCATAACTGATTTAGAGCTCGGTATAAATAATTTGATGATCTCTTTAATTCAATTGAAGATATCTTTAATTATTTACAATGCTTTTGTATAAGGAATTAATGCGCGCATCAATTCTTTGAAAGGGAGCAACAATGCAATTAAAGAGATCATTAATTTAATTGTGGATATTTTGAATTGAAGATATCTTTAATTATATAGTTGCTCTCTCTAAAAGAATTATTGCTGTCTTCAAATTATATCATTAATTCAATTGAAGAGAGCAATAACTGAATTAACGCGCGCGTTAAATTCATTATTGCTCTCATCAAATGAATTAATGCGCGCATCAATATTCCATTATTGCTCTCATCAATTGATTTAATGCGCGCATTATATCAATTATTG
Source organism: Ostrea edulis (assembly GCF_947568905.1). Lineage (NCBI taxonomy): Eukaryota > Metazoa > Mollusca > Bivalvia > Ostreida > Ostreidae > Ostrea > Ostrea edulis. The sequence goes on from NC_079166.1 coordinate 10,808,107, forward strand.
CTCTCTTCAATTGAATTGGCGCGCATCAATTCAATTGTTGATATCATTAATTCATTTGAAGAGATCATTAATTCAATTAAAGCGCGCATCAATTCAGCAGAAGAATTAATGCTATCATCAATTCATTTAATGCGCGCAATAATTCAGAATTGAAGATATCATTAACTATTTGAAGAAATCTTTAATTAAATTGTTGCGCGCATCAAATGAATTGATGACATCTTTAAATAATTGAAGATATCTTCAATTATTTGAGTTTATGTTAATTTGGCGCTCCATAAATTACGATTAAAAAACTACACACTAGTATGATCTTCAAAAAACGCTAAAATTAAGTAGAAGATCATCTCCAAAACGCTAAAATGAAAAACACATCTCGAAAACGCTAAAATCAAATTAGATAGACATCTTCAAATCGCAAAAATTAAAGTAAAAACTCATCTCCAAATCTCGAATAGTAGAGTAAAAACTAATCTTCAACAAGCAAAAATTAAAGTAGAAACACATCTCCAAAACGCGAAAAATAAAGTAAAAACTCATCTCAATATCGCGAAAGTCGAAGTAAAAACTCATTTACAACACGCGAAAATTAAATTAAAAGACTAAAAGCACATTTCCAACACGTGAAAATTAAAGTAAAAATTCATTTCCAAATTTCGAAAATGAGATTAAAAACTCATCTCCAACACATGACAGCTAAAGTAAGAACACATTTTCAACGAAATTAAAAGTAAAACTCAGCTCAATAACGCGACAATTAAATTACGAACTCAGTTCAATAACGCGAAAATTAAATTACGAACTCAGCTCAATAACGCGAAAATTAAAGTACGAACTCAGCTCAATAACGCGAAAATTAGGGTACGAACTCATCTCCAACAAGCTAAGATCAAAGTAAATGCGCATCTCCAAATCGCGAAAATTAAAATAAAAACTTATCTCAATAACGCGAAAATTAAAGTCAAAACTCTTCTTAAATCGCGAAAGTCAAGGTAAAAACTCATCTTTAACACGCGACAATTAAATCAAAAGCACATCGCCAGCATCCGAAAATTAAAATGCAAACCCATCTCCAAAACGCGAAAATCAAGTAAAAACACGTCTCCAAATCGCAAAAATTAAGATAAAAACTCGTCTCCAAATCGCAAAATTTAATGTAAAACCTCATCTCCAGCACGCGAAAACATTAATAGAACCACATCTCCAACAAGCAAAATTAAAGTAAAAACTCGTCTTGAAAACGCTGATGTCAAGTAAATATGCATCTCCAAATTGCGAAAATTAAAGTAAAGACTCATCTCAAAATCGTGAAAATCACAGTAAATACTCGTCTCAACACACGCGAAAATTAAAGTAAAAACACATTTCCAATACAAGAAAATTAGAGTAAAAACTCATCTCAAAAACGTGAAATTTAAAGTTTAAAAAATCCTTCAAAACGTGAAAATTAAAGTGCAAACTTTGACATTCTCTTATTTCAAATGTGAATATCGTTCGCGAAGTCGATCTACATTTGTTGAAAGGGAATTCGTTTGAAAATGTTCATTTTTTTATCGAAATGTTAGAAAATGCACTTATCTAAGGTGTCATATATCTTAGAATTATCAGCAATAATACCGGTCGATGAAGCACAGTATAGTAGAGCGTTCGCTTCGTAACCGGGTGGTCGTGAGTTCGAACCCCGCTTTTATCATAGCCACGTGGAACCTAAGACGTACCCATGGGTATAGTGACTGTTCCTTAGTTAAACATTCGACATTTAGAGAATCACGGATCTTTCGGATATGACCTAAAAACGGAGGTTCCAGGCCTTATCAATTAGAGAAATCTGCCTCTGCACCTCACATTTATTATTCTCTCGGAATCCGCGCTACCATGTCCTCATCTTATTCTGCTACGTTTTACTGAGGATCACCTGACAACCGCTCATGTCTATTTCCTGCGCCGAATACCAGTACAATGTATATCATAACCAAATCAGCCGAACATATGGTATCTTAAGTTGCATGTACTTTAATCATTTTTACCTACATTTTCTACTGAATCTCTTGGTGCTCTGCCAACTGAACTATATGTCCACCGGAGATCGAACCCGTCTGATCTCCATATTCCTTCCTCCTTAAACATTTTCTCGCCTTGTAGACACCAACCCAGGATCCTTATTGCCAGGATATGCGCAAATGCAATGGACCAGACCGGGATTCAAACCCGGCCCCCAGAATTTCACTAGTCAGATGATCTTTCAACTGGGCTATCTGGCCAATGGCGATCAAATGAATTAATGCGCGCTTCAATTCAATTATTGCTCTTATCAATCGATTTAATGCGCGTATGAATTGAATTGAAAAGAGCAATATTTGAAATAATGTGCGCATTAAATCAATTATTGCTCTCATTGATTCAAATGATGACCGCATTAATTCAATTGATGAGAGCAATAATTGAATTGAAGCGCGCATTAATTAATTTGATTAAAGCAATTATTAATTCAATGCGTGCATTAATTCAATTAAAGAGAGCAACACTTGAATTACCCAGTGGGTCCAGGGCAAAACTTTTGAGGGAACCCAGGGTGTGAAGCCCCTGGATTTTAAAGAGCTTGAAATATGTCTCCTATGTAGTCCTTTTTGATAAGGTGAAATTAATAAAATGACGCAGAGATTTTGTCATATATTTCTCGGAGAATGGATTGATTGATTGCTGTTTTCCACCACACTCAACAATTTTTCAGTTATATGGTGGCGCCCAGTTTTTAATGGTGGAAGGGAGAACCCAGATACAATGTACCTGGGAAGAGACCACTGACCTTCCGAAGTGAACTGGGAAACTTTCTCACTTTCCGGCGCGAGCGGGATTTGAATCCAGCGCCGACCAGAGTGAGAGGCCGTGTGATTTTGAGCGTGATGCTCTAACCACTCGGCCATGGAGAGTGGAAGAAATTTTTGCTTCTTTTATCATTACATTTTTCTAAGTAAGATACCTCGATTTACCTTGAATTTGAAAATTTTGGGGAGGCACTGGTGTTCACATCAAGACCTCCAAGTTCATACTTGGGATTGATATGCTTTGCATGTGACAGTTCAACTCAGAAGATCGATATGACCCAATGACCATTTTAAAGGCAATCGTCATCACAATATGAATAAAAGCGCTGTTATCTGCTTGCTAGGAATTAATGTAAATGCCTTTGTAACTGTCAAGTAAACAAGAGCTTACTGTCAACTTAAAACAGTTTGTAAAATGTGCACGCAGAGCAAAATGAAGCAATGAAGATTGTATGAATTTGAAAATTTTATTATGAAACTAAGCCATTTACAACTATTGATATCTGATTTATCTTCAGTCTTTGAAGGCAAATCAGCAATTTTTTTTTTAAATACATCAACACAATAAACTTCTGTTTCATCAACACAAACCCTTTAAAACCATAACATCTTAAGCACCAAAAAAAAAAAAAAATCCCAAGAATCATTTTGAAAGTCTTCCAGAAAGAAAAATTTACCACTGTTTCATAGTCGAACAAAAAAATTGTACATGCAAGAAACAAAATTGACAAGATCTCAAGTGGTCTCTATTTCAATGTACTTTTTAATTGTCTGGAGAGTAAAAAAAAAAAACTTCTGGTATGAATGATCTAAGGGACTGATATGCCAAACTACCAAAAAGAAAAGTTGAGTCATATCCACTCGTCAAGTCTATCAGAACAGGTTCTTCATGCCTGAGCTGTGAATGCGATTTGTCGAGTGACATTTGTAGAGAATTTATAAAGACATTTACTCGTCACTTGTTCAATTCTGCCTTTGTTCTTAATACATATAACACATAATCACCTCTTAGCCATCATCCACTTGCTCAAAAATTTGGTGGTGTTTAAAATACATGTACTTTGGATCAAATCTTATCTACATAATGATGGAATATTTTGATAAAAATTCATCTCAGCACACACAATTTAATTCAATAGCATTCTGTATTTGTGCATACAATCTAATCACTCACCATACAATTGTACATAGAACATTCCAAAACTAACAACACTTTGCCCCTGAACACACTCCTTACGAACAACTTTCAAACATCTCCCAAAATCCACAATTTGTATTTGCCTCTGCCAATAATAAACACACATTTCAACCAATCAAATTTTATCCTCATTAATGGATTACTTCCTTAAACAGAGATTTATATGTAGATCTTATAAGTTTAATTCCTAATCATTTACACGACTGTGCAGCAGAAAAAGTTAACAATCCATATTAGAAATATCCTGTATCAAATTTCTATTTTTAGTATTAATCACATGTTGTTAATGAAGTTTGTTAGTTGCACAGCCAATGTTAAAGTTAGTAGACCCTTAATACTGAAAAAAGATGTCATAAAAATACTGAATGTAAATTTTGCCAATCAATTGCTTTCCATCAACCAATCACATTCAAGTTCTCACACATGCCGTGGATTGATACAGCTTTCTACTCGTATACGTGTGATCCATTTCATACTGGACTCGTGAACAGTGATATTACGGCAGTATAAAACACAGCAACACAGGTGATACATACATTAAGTATACTGGCAGTATCACGATTCGTAAATTCCAAATTTAGTGACGTACAAATGTAACCATATTAATTTCAAAACGCGTTACACGTGTATGGATATTTCAGGTTTACATCAAGTGTTAATCAATTAAAACAGCTGATAAAAAATTACACATTCAGATGGGGGATTATTTTTTTTAGCATTGTAAATATTAAATAGAGGAGATTCCTACACAGACATTATTTGTACTACGTACACGAATACAGGACGGCAGAAGCAGTATCTTTAGAAATATTTCAAATTATTTGTGCATCAGTTATCTTTAGAAACATTTCAAATTATTTGTGCATCAGTTTCATTATTACAGGTAGAGATAACCAAAAAAAAAAAAATGTATTGCCAATGGATAAAATATTGACATTCAGAGTATTGAGATAATTCAGACCTTCAATATTTTCATGCTGCATCACAAGATGTTGGATACCAACACTTTTGCACACTAGTTTACATGTATCTAAATAGCTAATTTTTTTTCAATAACCTTATTTTTAAAGTGGCCCTACCGATTTGACAGTTTACACAGTTTCTCAGATCATTTGAAATGTAAAATGTCTTTGCATCAAGATATTTTCAGGAATAGATCTAATTTGATACCAACAAATTGCTGCAAAAATTCTCTGAGACAGACAGACAGTCTAAAATGGCTGACTACAAATCTACACTTACATGTGAACACATAACAGATCAAGGAACAAAACTACATGTACGCACTGTCAAATACTACGTTCAAAATGCATCTTAACAAATCCAAGAAAGGTGTTTTATTCAACATCTTTCAAACACAATTTGTAGCACAATTCCCATAGATGATCACTTGAATAAAAAACATTTTGCATGCAAAAATTCGATTCGAAAACAAGACACACTACAACATTGACAATCACAAGACATTTTTTTGTTGAAAAATAGGTCTTGTACTTTGAAAGGGGGCGGTGGGTTCTCACAGAAAAATAATGACATCGAAATACACTGTCAGCAATACATTGCAGGAGCACATTTAAAATGAAAAATAAACAGTAGTTAAAATCTATTTTTAATAAATAAGAAACTGTGAACAAAACACAGAAAACTCAGAAACTCCTGTGCTTTCTTTCTTTTTTTTCCTTTTAACTTCTTTGGCACTATTTCTCTTCTGGTTTTTCCCAGTCCCATGTTTCTGGGACAAAGCACTCATAATCCGTGGAGTAGACATAATCCCGGATGAACTGCATTTTGTCCTCAGGTTCTGGGTAATATGATGCAAGCTTATCCTTGTACACTTCATCAGCAATAGCAGTGGCAATCTGAATGGAACACTCTCGAATGGTCTTTAGCGGGGGGTACACGCGACCATGGGATAGGTCCTCTTCTGTCACCAATCCTGCCAGAGTCTACATAAAAAAAATCACTCCACTAATTTTCATAAACCTTACAGACCCAGTTGAACATTGCAGCTCATTTAGCACTTTACTACAAACATCCCTTTAAAGGGACTGATTCACGATTTTCCACAAAATTTCGTTTTTCACTTTTAATGATCAAAATCTACTGTCTAATGTGTTTTAAAAGATTTCACATAAAAATTAAGGTTATACAACATCACAGAAGCTCATTTTAGAGAGTTCAAAATTTGTTTGTAAACAAAGATTGCGGTATGTTCTTGTTACGAAATTTTCAAAAGAAATAGATATCGATCTAAGTTTATTATATCTTTCACATTTCAAGCATATTTCTGGTAAAATGTGTTACATGTATCTGGAAGTTAAAATTTGTGGCAATGCAAAATTAAGATGCTTTATATTACAGAATTAATATTTCACTTGTTTGTTTATATACATAAAAAGACTTGAGTCTTTGTTTACATAACACAGATATTTAAGGTTAAAATATAGCTTTCAATCTTGCATTCAGAAGGTCAAAATTTTGGTCGTCAACATTAAATGAGTTATACTTTTAAGGTTTAATAAGAAATATAAAAAATATTTTGTTCAAAAATCGTGAACCAGTCTCTTTAGGTTTTGTTATAGACATTGATAAAGCTAAACGAAAGACAAATATAACACATTTCTGAACCCAAGCAATTTCCTTCCTTTAAAATCTTGTTTTTATTCGTTTGTAATTATTTTTAATATATGTAAATGGAGAGAATAAAACAATCCAATATTGTGTTTGACATAATCCCGCTGTTTACCTGTGCCGATGTGAGGAACACCTGCTCTGAGATGTGACGGATGCCGCACGTAATGGCGGCTAGGGCCACCCCCGGGAAGATGTAGGCATTGTTTCCTTGTCCTGGGTACATTGTTTTTCCATTGACAAGTACAGGATCATATGGACTACCACTGGCAAATACACATCTACCCTGTATTCAAAATATGCAATTTTACCATTGACTCTTTACTATGCTACAACATCACATACATTCATTTAGCAACTAGACTTTATTTCTGACCAAATAATGGCATCCCATTAATCCAAACTGATATTCGGTCATTCAGCTATTTTGACTGATTCTTTAAATGAGATGTTAAAAATCCTGTACTTACAGTGAATATTAATATAGTATCAATATAGTCAAATGTCATTGTGAATTTCTGTAACCTGCCTTACAGAAGACTTACTTCACTGAATTTGTATGCATCTTCTGCTGAGCACTCGGACATGCTCGTTGGATTACTGAGAGAGAATATGATTGGACGTTCATTGAAAGCTGCCATGTCTTTGATAATGCCCTCCGTGAATGCACCTGGTACTGCGGCTGCCCCTACAAAGCAAAACGGGAACAATTTGAACTAGAACTGTCCTAATGGGACTAATACCCCCCGTGGGGCATATAAGATGATGGGAAATATTTAATGCAAGCACATTGGATATTTTCACATTATCTACAGGGCAATCAATGTGAATGCAGAAGTGTATATTCTACAGTACAGCAGTACATGAAATATTAAAAATATGCTTAATATAAACAATGAATACTATTTGGCACATTTTAGGCTGTATGATTGCAAATCCCTGGTCAACTCTTCTAGTCTTTAGTTTATATTAACTTTGTTAAAGATCATTATGTTATGCCAACTTTACTTTGTCATTGATTTTGTCAGTAAATAAATGACATTAGTATATATAGAAAATGTGCATAAAGTTTGAATGAAATATGTCCAGCGGTATTAGAAATAAACTTCGGACAAATTGCGTCTACGGACAAACGGACGGACAGACGGATGAGAAGAACTGTAGTTGAACTTCTTCAATTCCTGATTGACTTATGAGCGTAAAACGGTATTAGAAATAAACTCTGGACAAATTGTGTATATTACTACAAGTACAACCAAACCAGAAAATGTCTGTAACTTCCATAACTGTTAAAACATTTCAATGAAAATAGAAGATGCACAACTACATTATATATATAAGATGAGAATAAAGTTTGAATCAAATCTGTTCAACGGTATTAGAATTAAACTCTGGACAAAGTGCGCAACCCCCAAAATGAAAAGAAAATGTGCGCAACTTCTATAACTGTTAAAATATTTCAATGAAAATAGGAGATGCACAACTACATAATATATAGAAGATGTTCATAAAGTTTGAATGAAATATGTCCAGCGGTATTAGAAATAAACTTCGGACAAATTGTGTCTACGGACAAACGGATGGACAGACGGATTGACAGACGGACAAAGTGATTCCAGTATACCCCCCAAAAACTTCGTTTGCGGGGATATAAAAATAAAATTAATATTTGTAAATACACCATTCTATCAACAGAAAATTAAAACAGGTACATGTATGTTTCTTGTTAGAACAATATTCAAAACATTCTTTTATATCACATACATGTATTCTATACAGTCATTTTTCTATTTAAACATTTACACCTGAAGAATTGTGTGTTACCTATGATAGCAGTAGGTTTGACAGCTTTCACAGCCTCCTCGAGTGTGTCGATAGGTCGGTGGTCCTTTGCGAACACCGCCTTGTGCCCCGTGATTCCTCCCTTGGGTCGATCCTGTTGTCATACATCAATGTCAAACTTAAATCTCACAATGCATTTACTCAGAATTCTAAAAAAATCTGACATTTGGAATTCCTTCATGAAACTGAAATTCTTTTCACCTTCTTCTGAATACAGTCCATTGTAATAAACACGAGACCTTATACAAGCTTCAATCAACGCAACATGAATATTATTTTGTAATGATTAGTATATGAATTTTAATGAACTTTCCAAAATTCAATACTTTGCTGTAAATTTTTTTTTTTTCCAAATAAAGACTTGTAACTGGAAATATGGACAATTTTTTGACAACAACTATACACGCTGTGGATCTCTGGTGGAGATTTTTTGACAATAACTATACACACCGTGGATCTCTGGTGGAGATTTTTTGACAATAACTATACACACTGTGGATCTCTGGTGGAGATTTTTTGACAATAACTATACACACCGTGGATCTCTGGTAGAGATTTTTTGAATGAAACTTATCAAACATAACTGTACCTTGACAAGCAGGCCCCTGGAATCCACCAGCCACATTTTACTGTCTGCCTCCTCTTTGGTAGCGCCCTCTTCTTGCATGGCCAAAGACAGCAGAGTAGCAATACCTAAATTAGCCTACAAAACAGTAAATCAAAATACCATCTAGAAAACGAACATGGTCAGCAAGGGCCCAAAATGAGGGTTATTAGAGGAAAGTGACATCTGTATTTGATATAGCAATATTTGGGACTGGTATATATGTTAGAATTAATAATATTCAAAGATACATTGAAATGCAAATTTGTAAAATAGGAATCATGAAGCATAATTATGAGAGACTGATGCAAATTTGAATTACTTCTGTTTGCACACAACAGAGTGCAACAAAATCCCATTGTAATAGGGGATTCAAAATGTGGTACATACTATTTGAAAAGGATTACGAATTTGTACGAATCACACTACTTTGATTTCAACAATATTCTATTTTTAAATATTGCCCCATCTAAAGAAATAGATATCATGTATATGTATTCTAATATGATAATGATAGGTTTACAACTCTGACAATATACATGTGTTTACATCAATGCAACTTTAAAAAAAAAAATAAACACGGCTGGATGCTGATAGTTGTCCCACCGTCCAGGGTTAGTGAATGTAAGTCTACCCTTCTCTGGATTGTAGAGCGGACTATATAAAATTCTAGAAAGCAAAAGCCCCAACATTTTTCTATGTACAGATTGCTGGTCGACCTGCCTATAACCAATCCATACTAACATGGTTCTTTAAATGTTATAGAATACCGTATAGTGGGCTAATTCCGGGGGTCTAAAATTTGGTGTTTTGCTGGCTCGAAGGTATTCTAATAATTTTTGCGGAATAAATTTTGGCGGACAGGGAAGAGTTGTCTCTCTTTCAAATACTGATCTTGCAATTGGGTGCATATTTGGCGCGTAAAATTTTGGTGGAAAGCTATCTAACCGCTAAAATAAGCCAAAATTATAACCCTGCTATATGGTAAAACTAGGTACTTGATAGCATGTACTCCAAGAGAACTCGACAGACGAAGGCCATTGTCAATGGTGTTGAAACTCAAGAGTGGGTTAAAATAGAAAAACATGAATGAAAAAGTATTGTTTTCAGTTAGAATTCAATGTACTTTGGGCATTATGAAAAATGTGAAAATCCTGTGGAAAATGCTGGAAATGCACCACAAGACAATCATTTGTAACAAAATTTTTTAAAGAGGGGATGGGTGAGTTGATAACTATGATATCCCTCTGGACAGCTTCCTCCCCCTCCAGTGACTTATGACCTGTGACCTTTGCATTTATAGGCTTCTGGCAGGACTAGTAATTTTTTAATTATTCCCTAGCCTTGCGGATTCCTTCCTACAAGTACATGTATATCTCTAATATACTGAGATCACATTTCACTTTTAATTAAATTTAATGTCCCAACTTTAACACATTTCTAGGGTACTCTGATTATAATCTATTCTATTAATTGAATACATGTAGGTCTAAGAAACATACATTATAATTGCATGTCTTTAATTACCTCTCCTGCACCTTGGAAGAGGAAGACATTATCTCTCAGTTTTTTGCCCGTGATCCTCAGTGAGGCGAAAACACCAGCAGTCGCCACAGACGCCGTCCCTGAGGTAGAAACAATATTATATACATATCTTCTGCCAAACATGATCAAGGTAATTAATTATTTACATGTATACAAAAGAGATAAACAATAGAGGTATGCCCCTGCTACTATTGTTTCTTTTTACACATGTTAAACTTAACCTCTACATGCATTTCATTTCTGATTTGATACATGCATCATGTTTATAAAGACAAGATTACATACCTTGAATGTCATCATTAAACATGCAAAATTTGTCTCTGTATTTCTCCAGAAATCTGAAGGCGTTGTGATTTCCAAAGTCTTCGAACTGGACCAATGTGTCTTGACCATACCTTGATAAAAGATAAAACAAATCTACCATTTCTACAGTGACCTACTGTTTGTGCAGTATACTCAGATCTTATTCTTGTCCTAATACTGCAAAGTATTTACTATCAATTCTATCCCTGCTACATGTACATTTTACGTCACTCTCAAAACCTGAATATACAAGTTATCTTGCTTGTAGATGTGTTCTTTTACTTTGACTCAGTCTGACAAACTTCAATCCAACCCCTCCCCCTGGAATAATATTTTTGGACGAGAGGCTGGAGTTTACTTTTTGACACCAGGAAATAATACAATATTTATCTCTAGTAAATAAATGCAGCGAATCTGACAAACTCAATTACAAACTGCTATGCGCTAAATTAAAAGTCCGGAAAACTACATCTGGAACAAAGTCCCATTAATCTTGTAAAAATCACTCAACTGTGGCAAAACTTAATCTTGATCTGTAAACATACATTAGTAAATTACCAACCAAATTTCTGCTTCCTATGTCAAAGCATGGTGAAAAAAAGGTCCGAAAAACGAAGTTGTGACAGATGTGCAGACAGAATGTAAACTAGTCCCCTTCTACTCCGCCAGCAAGAGACTAACAAGATAACTAACTCCAGCTGCACAATATTGTCTAAATACCTTTTCCTCACTGCTTCCATGAATTCATCAATAAAATCATCATACACCTGGCCTGTGGCTCTCTTCTGTCTCAATCCAATGTACAACGGGTCATTTGACAGAGCCTGCAAAAGCATTGTATTTTATTGATGTTGATTTTTGTTTCCTTAAACAGCAATATTTTCTTCCCACGAATAGCCAGAGAAAGTCATTTTCGAAACTTCTTTCTCAAAACTTTTTCATTCATAAATCTACTAAATTCTACTTTCCTCTATTTGATGCTTGTACATGTATGGAATATGAATAAGAAAACAGTAAGATTATGAATCATGTGCGGGAAGTGAAGTTTCTAGGCTACATTACCTCATTATTTGTGAAGTTTCTAGGCTACATTACCTCATTATTTGTGAAGTTTCTAGCTTACAACATTACCTCATTATTTGTGAAGTTTCTAGGCTACAACATTACCTCATTATTTGTGCCCACGTCTAACATGACTGGAAGGAGCTGCTCGGGAGGAATTCCCCCAAGAGCTGTGTACAGTGCCAGTTTTCCGACAGGGATTCCCATTCCGTAGGCCCCAAGGTCACCCAGACCAAGAATCCGCTCTCCGTCCGTGGCCACGATAGCCTGCAATAAAAACGACTCTATTACATCCAAGCACAAGACGGTCATGGTGAGGTGTTGTATTCATATTTAAAACTTTCTCTTAATTTTAGTCCATGATGGTTACAACTTTTAATAAGTACATACATCCATATATAAACACTGTGATTTAGAAATACTATAAATAGGTGTAGATGGAAATGTGGGTTTTCATGGTGGAATATTGTACATGTTAAAATCATGAATAAACACACTGAATGTCAATGAAACTGATGGATATCTTAATTGAAATGCCAAGTTTTTAAAAATATAATGGTTAGATATTTCAGAGATGGCGATAGAATAAATTTTGAAATCAATAGTAGTAATCTAGTAAGAAACTCCTAAAATTACATTGTTAAGAAATGTCCTTATTCATTAAGTCAAACAGAAGAGAAAACTAAACAAAAGGCATTATCATAAAAAATGAAGAAAACCGTAATACTGCACACATATTAAATATACTGTATATAAAATGTCATTTAGCTTTTAATTCAAAAGTACTCTCTCCCTCTTCTCTCTCTTGTCAAGATAAGTGGAAATACGATGTACTTAAATGTGATTATGTAAATGAGATGAGTGATGAATGGATGAAATATTTGTTCTTGCCTTAACATCAATCTCAGGCCAATTGCATATCATCTCATAGAGATGTCCTCTATCATTAATGGACAGAAACAGACCTCTGAAAGAAAGGATCATGAGAAAAAAACATCCAAGAAACCTGGCCTGATCTATACAGAGCCACACAGGACATGTTGTGGATATTGGTATGGCACATGTCAGTATTGTACATATCAATTTTGTAAGTACATGGTAGACTGTTTATCAAGCATTACATTTTCTGAATAGAGAAAATCAAAATAAACCTTAAAATTCTTTTTTCAGTGTGGCATGCGTTTGTATTTATCACTGGTTAGGAGTTTTAAATAACATTCATAATAATCTAAGTACACGTATAAACTTTTAAAATTTTTGTGACTGTTATAACAGATACATATGTACATCATACAGACATGCTTATATACACTTTAATTAAATAATTGCCCTTAAATAGTGATCATAACCATGATAACACATAGTCAGGTACATATCCAGCCATGGCAAGTCCAAAACAAAACTTTAAATAAAATACGAGCATTTTTCTTAATTGTGCAGTCACGGTTACTACTTTTTCTTGTTTGAATGTTCCACAGATATAGACATGTTTACCCATACAATGAATCAATCATGTCAGTACTTACACTGTATACAAAAGTACATCCTAATCCTAGAATTAAATATTGTTTCAGAGAATAACCTTCATAAACTAACAAGTAACAGGAACAAAATAATACTTTGATTTTTATTTGTAACAATTTTTTTTTTTCAAAAACGCAATGCTGTGCAATATTTCAAGCTATACAAGTTTATCTAAGTAATGCTGAAGGGTACCCACCTTGGTTTTCTGTAGATAGTACCATACAATTGGCAGGCCTTGCCCACAGTGGGCGTGTACACAATTGGCATCATTTCTTCAGTATGCTCCACGAGACAGCGGTAAAACAGCCTTTCATTGCGCTCTGCTAATGCATTAAGATAGATGTAGCGGTCTACGTCGGTAGCACGAGAGCGGAAGTTGACCATCACCCTCTCCATCTGCTGGTCCTGTGTTATGATGGCAGCAGGAATCATGCCATGGATCCCCATCAACTGTCTCTCCTCCAGAGTAAATGCTTGACCCTGTCAAGACATCGGAATTAAAAAGTATTAAAAAAATAAAATTGAATCACTGCGCCTATGTTTAATGACTACTGAAATCCACACTTGACAATAAACAGTGATATCCACGGCTCTAGTAGGACTCCTCTTTGTTGTTTGTCATTTCATGATCATAAACATATTTAAAGATACCACTAATCTTTTTGGATACTTGCAATTGTTATATAGATAAGATAAGATAAGTTTTATTCCAATTTTGGGCCCAGAGGGCATAAAAGCAAGACAGATAATAAAGAAGGAAATTTAAACAAGATGTGTTTGTGAAACACAAATGCCCCCCGATAATGGCCAATTCCAAAGATGGCCAAGGTCACAAGGGCAAATATCTTGGTACCAGTAGAAAGATCTTGTCAAAAGAAATGCTCATGTATAAAATGAAAGCTCTAATATTTACCATTTAGAAGTTATGACCAATGTAAAAAAAATTAAAAGTAAGTTAAATGTCAAGGTCAAAAGGTTTAATACCAACGGAAAGGTCTTGTCACAAGGAACACTCATGTGAAATATCAAAGCTCTATCACTTATTGTTCAAAAGTTATTAGCAAGTTAAAGTTTTCAAAAACTAGGGCAAGCTCCAAGGTCAAAGGGTAAAAAATATTGGTACCCACGGAAAGGTCTTGTCACAAGGAATACTCATGTGAAATATTAAAGCTCTATCACTTACTGTTCAAAAGTTATTTGCAAGGTTAAAGTTTTCAAAAACTAGGTCATACTCCAAGGTCAAGGTCACGGGGTCAAAAATGTTGGTACCCACGGAAAGGTCTTGTCACAAGGAATACTCATGTGAAATATCAAAGCTCTATCACTTACTGTTCAAAAGTTATTAGCAAGGTTAAAGTTTCAGACAGAATGACAGACAGGACAAAAACAATATGCCCCCCCCCCCCCCCCCCCCTTCCCGATCTTCGATCTCGGGGGCATAAAAAAGAAAAAAAAGTTTACAACATTAGCTACAGGTTACATATACTGCAAACTACATGTGGATGTAGCATGTTGGGGAAACGAGTACATACATATATATATGAATTGCTAATCATAATATATATATCAGAATTGACTTCCCAAAATCTGAAGATGTAGGCTAGACTCTATGTGACTGACAGTGTCAGCATGTTGCTGAGTGTTCTTCTTTTATTTTGTTGATTTTTACATAATTTCAAAATGTGTCCATTAGTCATCATGTTATTGCATCACTCAAAATTGGCATTCCCTTACTGCTAAAACATCATAGCTTTATTTACATTCCCTTACTGCTAAAACATCATAGCTTTATTTACATTCCCTTACTGCTAAAACATCATAGCTTTATTTACATTCCCTTACTGCTAAAACATCATAGCTTTATTTACATTCCCTTACTGCTAAAACATCATAACTTTATTTACATTCCCTTACTGCTAAAACATCATAGCTTTACTTACATTCCCTTACTGCTAAAACATCATAGCTTTATTTACATTCCCTTACTGCTAAAACATCATAGCTTTATTTACATTCCCTTACTGCTAAAACATCATAGCTTTATTTACATTCCCTTACTGCTAAAACATCATAGCTTTATTTACATTCCCTTACTGCTAAAACATCATAGCTTTACTTACATTCCCTTACTGCTAAAACATCATAGCTTTATTTACATTCCCTTACTGCTAAAACATCATAGCTTTACTTACATTCCCTTACTGCTAAAACATCATAGCTTTATTTACATTCCCTTACTGCTAAAACATCATAGCTTTATTTACATTCCCTTACTGCTAAAACATCATAGCTTTATTTACATTCCCTTACTGCTAAAACATCATAGCTTTATTTACATTCCTTTACTGCTAAAACATCATAGCTTTATTTACATTGTGTTCTTATATCAATACGCACTTTGTTTAGTTTAGGGGTACGCAGAATATCGATCCCTCTGGCCCTGGAATGGTTGATGAGATCTTTCTTGATCTTCGGTTTCTGACCATGTTTGGATTTTACAGCTGTCGTATGGAATGCACAAACCAGTGGCTGTGCAAATCTGTAATGTACACATCAAAATTCTTAAAACAAAAGTCAATTCCTCTGCAGTTCACAGAAGGAACTACAGTGTAGTACATCAGGATTAGTTTCAGTTCAAACATATCAATATTTTTTTCATCATGATTAACAAATACAGCATTGTAATTTATTTTAATTCCTAGTTGCTAAAACTTCATGATTTGTTACAAAGGTATCAATGGTTTAAATCTCATTTTAAAAGGAAAGACAGATAATGTCACTTTTGGTAATTATATACATCAAAGTCTTTATTTTACAACAGTGTATCACATGACCCTCTTTTTGCATGATTACACATCAATGTTTGATATAGTTGCATCATAATATTTAAAGAGATCAGTTGTTTTTCAATACTCAGATATTTTGATGTTTTGTCATTGACAATGTTGATCCTGTAGTGTATTTTCAATGAATGCATCTGACATATTTTACATACTGTCAATGTTTACAGTTATGTCCACAATGCCATCATTTAACAATTGATCAAAATACAACCACCTTTGATGATTTTGACGACATTTCATTTACTAAACAGATTTCTATTAATAATTCTATTCTAAAAACCAGACCCGAACCGAAACCAACCCCAACAACATGGCCCATGTTTTTCAGTTATTTCGGGTACCCGTTGCAGCCCTAATGATTACTGATTAGGTACATCAAAGTCAATGATATATGCTGTGGTTTACCCCTCCCCCCATCGACCCCTGGTAAAGTTAAGCAGCCATTAAATTTTGACATTGTCAAGATGAAGTAGATCTATATTTATTCCAACCGAGAGAACGAACACACGGTGTATTATTTTATAAATTATAAATGTGACAAGTCATAGTTGATAGACACTTTAGAAAGCATGGATTTTGCGTTTCACCAGACAAAACCTGAAGTATTTGCAACTGTTTGTTACCACTGACTTAAAAAGGTCTTTGAAGGTCAGTTAATTATTATTGACTGATCTGCAAGGTCAGCGAGTGCACCCATTAAATTTTAAGTGATTGCTATTCAGTGTGAGCAGTAACCCCAGGATTGTCTCGTGCCACTAACCTTCCCTTCAGTACAGCCGATAAAAGCTGGCCTTGGGCCTTGAGGGCCATTTTGGAGCTCATTTCTCTAGCGGCTAGCCTACTCAACCTACAGTACACCTTCCTCAGGGAGACGCTTTCCCTTGGTCACTTCAGTGTTTTAATGATAATAAATGTAAAAACCGATCATAGGATCCAGGCCGTGATTGTAAAAATGGTTCTAAATTTGATAATGAAGTATTTGACAAAAATATGAGATCCATGTTTTGATTTTTTATGATTATTTCTGTTATAGAATGCAATTAATGTTTTGCAGAGTTCCGTATGACAAATAACAATACGTTGATTTATCCGGATTTATTAATTTGATCGCTTTATTTTAGCATTTACACACTCAAGTTTGAGTTCCCGTGTAAACAAAAAGGAGAGAGACAAATTTTAGAAGGGAAAAACCTACTGCCAGTGAACGTATTTCAAGTAACTGACACAGAAAAACCTTTTTCATTATGTTGATAATGTTATATGCAAATTTATTTCATGCAGGTTCTTTCAGATTTGTATTCTGGTATCTCGATAAACTTGGTTGGTAATACTCATTATTTAACTGTTTTAACATCTGTTTAACAGGTTGGGAACACTTCCCCTATAGTGAGATACTCTCGCTAAAACGCGATTATCCTTATCTAGCGAGAGTAAATATATCCCGTACAACCGAGAAAAACACCCGTGGAGTACATCTAATCTCTTCGTGTTTCACGTGAAAAGAAGAAAAAGTGCTAAAATGTCTGATATTTCTGCAAATATGTTAATCAAAACAAAAACACTCAGGATGTGTATAGGATTTCAGACTGCTTCCCTCTTACACAGCAACTTTGATATGCAATCTCTTGACTAGGTTGTCAATTTCATAGAAACAAATCGCATCATGTTGAGTGTGTGTCGCACTTCTTCAGTGTTGCACGGGATTTGCCATTATTTTCAATAAAGACGCCAAAACAGCTGTTTATGGAAATGTTTATTTCTCGCTAAAGAGGGATATTCACATTTTAGCGAGAATATCTAGCTATATGGAAAATGTTCTTAACCTGTTTAATGGTGAAAAAATAACTTTATTATATGATTATAACCATATCGTGACTGCATTTTCTTTATATAGGTGTATTTGAATGGCCACATCAGGAAAAGAATTGTTAGTCAGAAGAAAACTTGGATTGTTTTTACGGAGTCATGAACTGGAGGATAGTATAGGGTATAATTTATTTTGAATCATCCAATGCCCAACACGAATTTGTGCAGCATTTCGTCCAATAATTTCCTCCATTAGCTTCTATGTTTACTTCCCCTCATACCCTGCACCTGGAACCTTTTCCACACACTGCATTTAGATATTTTCATTAACTTTAAACTGTCCTACAGCCTACAGGTGCCAATGTTTTGTTTTCTCTACAGCCCCTACTGAGTTCAGTTGATTTTATGAGTCATGATTTCTCTGTCAAGAATGATGTGTTTAATACAAATGCAAACAAACATCATCAGCCTTTTTAAACAACTCATTGGTGTTGGGTTGAATCCTTCTATATCCTGCAGAGAGACAAACTAGAATGTACAATATGGGATACCAGGCATAAACATGTTTTAAAAAATGATATGTTTGACTATTCGTGCAAATACTTTTGTCCACAGTCTATAACCCCATTTCATGTTGCATTTAAAAATGTTTAAAGTTTTCATTGAAGTGAAAATGAATTGTTCATTTCACCATTATAATGACAAATATGCTGAAATTTAGTATGAATTATTGTATATAAATTTGCTTCTGACAGTGTTTGGATATTATGTAACTTACTTTTATTTAGAATTTCTGATTTGGTCAATTCAAATGGGAATGCTGAAACCAGCACTTCTGAGAAAAAAGTATCATGTAACTGTCTAATATATGCAAGAAACATGATGTACACTTGGTTTTTATGGTAGTGTTAATGTGTCTCATGTGTTAAACTGTTCATAATGTTGGAAGAACTTACAACTAGAGTAGTATGTTGACTTTTAAACTTCCTCATTATGTAATCATGTACATGGTTAATAACTATATTTGGTTGAATTTGATCCCCCCCCCCCATTATTCAATTGAAGATGTCTTACAGTGACAGACAGTTTTTGTGTTAGCAAGGAATGCTTATTATTAAAAGGTTTAAAGCTTAGTGATAAATATGCTTTAAAACAAATGTTCTCATGATAATTGTGTTAGTTATGTCAGGTTGGAGTTAAAATTGATAAATGCGTAGTGTCACTCTAAGAAAAGATTATTACATTCACTGACAATGCTAATAATATATGCATTCACTGTACATTGAATTCAAATTGAGTCTTGACTAGTGTTTCTGATATGCATGAATGGGGGGGGGGGGGGGGGGGGGGGGGGGCATTTACGTTCACTAATCAATAATTCCAATGTTATTTATTACAAGTGTTTTGATTGGATAAAAATAAAGCTGAACAAGAGTTTATACATCAATAAATCCGAAAACGCGATGTATTCATACACGCCTGAAAACAAATAACATAGTGCTGGGAAACTAT
Source organism: Ostrea edulis (assembly GCF_947568905.1). Taxonomy (NCBI): domain Eukaryota; kingdom Metazoa; phylum Mollusca; class Bivalvia; order Ostreida; family Ostreidae; genus Ostrea; species Ostrea edulis. The sequence continues at coordinate 10,827,802 of NC_079166.1, forward strand.
TCAAATTTTTGCAATTGTTAATGAATTGGATGAATTGGAATTATAAGAATCAAACATTCTTTTTGAAGAATTTATCGATGTGTAAACTCCGGCCATTTTACTCACAAACTTAACATAAAAGTGCTTCGCACTTTTATTCAGTTTGTGAGTAAAATGTCTGGAGTTTACACATCGATAAATTCTTCAAAAAGAATGTTTAATCCTATATTGAAGAAACACAAATGATTTGGGATATATATGTATTTGCAATATTTTAGTCAACTGTACATAAAAACAGTTTCAAGGAAAGGAAGCAAGGAAAGTGGTTGTAATAACTCCTTGCATAACCATTTTAAAAGATATCAAGGAGAGATCGAGTGAATCTTTTGACTGATATTTTCAGCGATATAGATGAGATTGTTCTGAGTTATGTGATCAGCATCCTGGAAGACCTTGGAAATGACAGTCATCCAGATGAGAATATTGATGTGGACCAGTTTATTGAGATGATGCAGGCCTATATTCCAGGATTTGGGACCATAGATAGGTACATGTCCATTTGTACCAGTAATTACAAAAACATAAAATAAAGTATAAGGAAATGTATTTTGGGGGAAAATGCTACTTGCTATAAGTCCAGTATATTCATAAGATTTTAAAGAATTTCAGGAGTTACAGATATGTTTTAGAATCATTACAGGATTATTTTCTTTGCTCAGAGTTGGAAACTACAATGACTCGTTAAATTTCATGGTCATCAAAATACATCCCAATAGCAGACAAATAATCTAAATTCAATTAACAATGCATGTCTGTCTCATATATCGACCTGAAAACAAGTGCTTGTATACAGACCAGCCCATTCACATTAACAGAATGTAGACAGACCAGTCCATTCACATTAACAGAATGTAAACAGACCAGTCCATTCACAATAACAGAATGTAAACAGACCAGCCCATTCACATTAGCAGAATGTAAACAGACCAGCCCATTCACATTAACAGAATGTGAACAGACCAGCCCATTCACATTAACAGATTGTAAACAGACCAGTCCATGCACATTAACAGAATGTTAACAGACCAGTCCATTCACATTAACAGATTGTATACAGACCAGTCCATTCACAATAACTTTTCCTGTAGTATTTAAAAGAAAAATTAATAACATCTATCAATGAATATGACATATTTTGTTAGCCATGAAATTCCTTGAGTCATACATGTATGTTAGATCAATCACTGTGATCCTGGAATTTTAACTTTAAATTTTAAGTTATATTTACCTCATACTGTGAGTGTAAATCTATTCAAAAATGTTAGCGACTTACTTATTTTTTATGAATAACCTGTGCATGTATGGTGTTTGATAATTAAATCATGATTGTGAAGGAGAGCAATGTTGACATGTTTTAATGGATGAGATAATTTCCTGATACAAATCCACATTTTTCTCATACATGTAATTTTATGTTTTACTATATCTTGTCATCATGTTCACGTCACGTGCAATGTGATTTTATGTTTTACTATATCTTGTCATCATGTTCACTTCACGTACAATGTGATTGTGGATTTCTGTATGTTTATATTTTCTATCCATAGTTTGGAAGTTTGTGAATGGATGTTTGAGCTATCTAACACAATTACAGCTGACAATCAAGGTAGGTTTAGAATTTACTACTGTGATTTTTTGTAATTTTTACATTGAGAAAAGGTTCATGTGCTATAGGTGACTGTTGATCTGGACACTAGGGATCCAGGCCAAATCATCCAGATGAATGAAGCATCTGGATTACGTCATTAAAGATAAGATTATTTTTGTAAAATTAATTTCCATGAAATACATATAAATGTACATGTATTTATTGTCCAGAAATTGAGTTCAAATAGGCAATTAATCTTCTACAAAAATTTCTAGATGTCTTGAAGTTTTAATGAGTCCATGCAAAACACAGTACATGTACTACAGTCTTAATCATCCCAGACAATCAAAACACAGTAGATGTATTACAATCTTAATCATCCCAGACCATCAAAACACAGTACATGTACTACAGTCTTAATCATCCCAGACAATCAAAACACAGTAGATGTATTACAATCTTAATCATCCCAGACAATCAAAACACAGTACATGTACTACAGTCTTAATCATCCCAGACAATCAAAACACAGTACATGTATTACAATCTTAATCATCCCAGACCATCAAAACACAGTACATGTATTACAATCTTAATCATCCCAGACCATCAAAACACAGTACACATATTACAATCTTAATCATCCCAGACCATCAAAACACAGTACATGTATTACAATCTTAATCATCCCAGACCATCAAAACACAGTACATGTATTACAATCTTAATCATCCCAGACCATCAAAACACAGTACACGTATTACAATCTTAATCATCAAAACACAGTACACGTATCACAATCTTAATCATCAAAACACAGTACACGTATCACAATCTTAATCATCCCAGACCATCAAAACACAGTACACGTATTACAATCTTAATCATCCCAGACCATCAAAACACAGTACTTGTATCACAGTCTTAATCATCAAAACACAGTACACGTATTACAATCTTAATCATCAAAACACAGTACACGTATCACAATCTTAATCATCCCGGACCTACACGTATCACAATCTTAATCATCCCGGACCTACACGTATTACAATCTTAATCATTCCGGACCTACACGTATCACAATCTTAATCATCCCGGACCTACACGTATTACAATCTTAATCATCCCGGACCTACACGTATTACAATCTTAATCATCCCGGACCTACACGTATCACAATCTTAATCATCCCGGACCTACACGTATCACAATCTTAATCATCCCGGACCATTTTATTCTTAGATCTGAATCAAAGCACAGTGACTGCTGAAGATGAAGCGTTGCGTATAAAGGGAGATAAACACGAAATTCCACAGACAGAGGAGGAATCAAAAACTGAAGTCAATGGAAATGTTATGGTAAAATAAATGCTATTGATTCTTATACTTCTCTTTCCCTTTGTTTTGACAGGTGAAATAAAGTCTGGTCATAGTTTTAACCTACCATGGGTACTAATTCACACCATTTTTTGTTGAATATCAATTTTCATTGTTTTTTCCAGATGTAATGGACAAAGTACAAGGAATATTTCTCTGCTAAATTATATATCAGAGAAAATGTGCAGACTGTATTTTGAATTCTGTTGAAAACAAATTTTCTTAAATGATGTCGTCCAATTTGTTGACATGATGTACTAGTCAACAGCCACATATTTGTGTGCAAGTTTTACCTTCTTGCTGGCTAAAGCAAATTAGTTATCACATGATAATGATAAAGATTTTGAGATTGATATTTTAGGAGAATATGGAACCAGATGAAGATGTCAAGATGCTTCTTGAAATGTTCCCCAATTCCTGCACACTTGAGATTACCCATTGTCTGGGGCTTGTGAAGGGGGATCTGGAATCAGCTGTACAGCTGGTACTGGAGAGAGAGGAGGCGGGCACCAGCATCAAAAGGTCAAAGGTCAGGTGGAACATTCTGGTTATCTCTGCAGCAGAACTAAGGAAGATCTAAGTGCATCTGTTGTCTGTGTTGCTAAGCAGTACATAAGTTTTAATTTGAAAATGGTTAGGTGTGTTTACCCTTTCGATTGAGAAATTTATGTCAAAATATAGCATATTAGGAGAGTAATGGCCGTGATACAAATGATCCATCCAAAAAATAAAATCAGCACAAAATCCTTGTTTCACTTTACTCATTTTTCATCTTTATGAAATAGAATCTAAAAATCTCTTCCATGCTGCAATGTAAAGATATGATTCAAGATTTGTCTTCTGATAATTTTGTCCTCAATTTTGGGAAATAAAGTATTTTTAGCTCACCTGAGCCGAAGGCTCAAGTGAGTTTTCTGATCAAAATTTGTCCGCTGTCTGTCGTTGTTGTAAACTTTTCACAATTTTATCTTCTTCTCCAGAACCACTGGGCCAATTTCAACCAAACTTAGCCAAAAGCATCCTTGGGTGAAGGGCTTTCAAGTTTGTTCAAATGAAGGGCGATGTCCCTTTCAAGGGGGAGATAATCACAAAAATGCAAAAATAGGGTGGGGTCATTTAAAAATCTTCTCAAGAACCACTGGGCCAGAAGAGCTGAAATTTACCTGAAAGCTTCCTGACATATTGCAGATTCAAGTTTGTATAAATCATGGCCCCCGGGGGTAGGATGGGGCCACAAGGGGGGATCAAAGTTTTACATACAAATATATAGGGGAAAACTTTAAAAACCTTCTTTTCAAGAACCACTAAGCCAGAAAAGTTGAGATTTATATGAAAGCTTCCTGACATAATGCAGATTCAAGTTTGTTCAAATCATGGGGGTTGGATGGGGCCACAATAGGGGATCAAAATTTTATATACAAATATATAGTTAAAATCTTCTTCTCAATAACCACTGAGTCAGAAAAGCTGATGTTTACAAGAAAACTTTCTGACATAGTGCAGATTCAAGTTTGTTCAAATCATGGCCCCTGGGGGTAGGATGGGGCCACAAGTGGGGGGGGGGGGGTGTCAAAGTTTTACATACAAATACAGGAAAAATCTTTAAAAATCTTCTTCTCAAGAACCAATTGGGCCAAAGAAGTTGACATTTACATGAAAGCTTTCTGACATAGTGTAGATTCAAGTTTGCAAAAATCGTGGCCTCCAGGGGTAGTTGGGGCCATAATAGGGACTACGGTTTTACATGCATATATATATGGAAAGTCTTCAGATATGGGCCAAGGTGACTCAGGTGAGCGATGTGGCCCATGGGCCTCTTGTTATATTACGGTTCAATGCATTTTCTGGACTTGCGTGAACTGAATCATAGTCGGAACTCACAGATTTTGTCTCCGTAAACATCTGGGTTCCGATGTTGGAACTGAATATCACTCCTGAAATGGATAGAGTTTTACTAATTTATTCTGATAAAGATAACATTGTGATTGGATGAAAATATATTCTTCTAGGAAAAATCCAAATCTGCTTGTGAGAGAGGACCCTTGCTGTTAGATGACAAAGCAATGAAGAAAAAGATGATTGAAAGGTATGCTTAATGTACATGTATTTTCCTGAATGCAAATGGGTTTGTTTATAAAGATGGGATTCATTTACATTAAGCTTGCATTCATTTATGAATTTGGATTCATTTATAAAGCTTAGATTAATTCCCAATACTTGTTTAAAATTCCCTAATTTTCTATTTTATTGCAATTAGTCTGCGTCTGTTATCGTGCATTAACAATTGAACATTTTTAAATTCTTCTTGATAACTACCATTTCAATTCTTTTAAAAAAAAATTATGAAGCATCTTTTGGACAAGGGGGCATAAATTGAAGATTTCAGGAGTCCTGTACTACCTGGGCCTTAGGGGCAGGACAAAATATGCCAAAAATTGATCAATTTTCAAAAATCTTTTCTACAACCACACATTCACAAGAAAAACTAAGTGCATAGTCATGTAGAACAGGAAGGCTTCTACCCGAATTGTTAAATATCATGATCACGGTCGTACATTTAGAAATTCTGGGAGGGGCCAAACTCAGTGCATGGTGTTTATATGTAAAATATTTAAACACATCTTCTTTAATGCTGTTAACACTGAATTGAAATTAGATATTTAGAAGGAACAGGTAACCCCCATCAAAATTGTAAATTTCATATCCCAGGGGTAGGAATTTTGGTACCAGGCCAAAATTATTCTAGTGATTATTGTCTTTATCATTCTCGATACTTCTCCTTTGATCTTTCTGATACTGTATAAAAACTAAATGCATATTTTAGAAAAAAGCAGAAAGGTATGTACCAAAATTGTGAATGTTGTAACCCCAGGGTTTTGACTATAGGGCGGGTCCCTCCTGGTGCTGAATTTAGCTTAGACATGCAGAAAAGGAAAATTACTATATATTTTATGGCCATTGGGACTAGTGATACTTTTAACTAATGACCAATAATGGGCCTCTTGTTTATAAAGCCACTACATGCCACATTACTGGTGCCAGGTTTTGCCTCTTGTTTATAAAGCCACTACATGCCACATTACTGGTGCCAGGTTTTGCCAATTTCAGTATGCAGCAAATCCGAATATAGGAGAATGGTCTGGATTACCAGTTCCCTATCTCCAGCATACTCAGGATGCATTCCTGTGCAACTTTGGGAAAATTTCTGTACACCCCTTATGAGACAAGGATAACAGAATATTGTAATCTGAGAGATAAATATTTCTTCATACAATTTATTCAGATATGGCTATCAAGATACAGATGATGATAAGAAGACATTCAAACCACCACCCCTTAAACAGGTAGGTCAAATTTCTAGCAATAACATTCACTTCCTCTCTAATTAGAATTAATCAAGGGACCCTGCTAATTTAATCTGTTCTTGCATGGCCACCTTTCTGTCTGTTTCAGTGATAATCTGTCTGTCTGTGTGACTTGAACTGAGACATAGTGAATCCCTGATAATCTGTCTGTGTGACTTGAAGTGAGACATAGTGAATCCCTGATAATCTGTCTGTGTGACTTGAACTGAGACTTGGTGAATCCCTGATAATCTGCCTGTGTGACTTGAACTGAGACATAGTGAATCCCTGATAATCTGTCTGTGTGACTTGAACTGAGACATAGTGAATCCCTGATAATCTGTCTGTGTGACTTGAAGTGAGACATAGTGAATCCCTGATAATCTGTCTGTGTGACTTGAACTGAGACATAGTGAATCCCTGATAATCTGTCTGTCTGTGTGACTTGAAGTGAGACATAGTGAATCCCTAATAATCTGTCTGTGTGTGTGACTTGAACTGAGACTTGGTGAATCCCTGATAATCTGTCTGTGTGACTTGAAGTGAGACATAGTGAATCCCTGATAATCTGTCTGTGTGTGTGACTTGAACTGAGACATAGTGAATCCGTGATAATCTGTCTGTCTGTGTGACTTGAAGTGAGACATAGTGAATCCGTGATAATCTGTCTGTGTGACTTGAACTGAGACATAATGAATCCGTGATAATCTGTCTATGTGACTTGAACTGAGACATAGTGAATCCCTGATAATCTGTCTGTGTGACTTGAAGTGAGACATAGTGAATCCCTGATAATCTGTCTGTGTGACTTGAACTGAGACATGGTGAATCCCTAATAATCTGTCTGTCTGTGTGACTTGAACTGAGACTTGGTGAATCCCTGATGACCTTGGTCGGTGAATCCCTAATGACTTTTGTCAAAGCTTTTTATCAGACATGTATGTCAAAAGCCAAAATACGAATTTATGACCATTTCAATTTGCCACCATTGTTTCAAACATATTATCTTTGCTCCCTTGCACGAAAATTGATGAGTTTATTGACCCCCATACAATATTCCATGTATTGTTGTGTCTCTTCCTTGTTATGAAGCTCGGCGGTTGCAGCATTTGCCTCATGACTGGGAGCTGTAGGTTTGAGCCCCACTTGTACCTTGGCTGCATCGAACTAAAGGAGTGAAAATAAGTTGTGACTGCTCCTTTGATAAAAGTCATTTAAAAGTGATGGTTGCTGGTCTTTTAGATGAAATTTTAATCAACAAAGGTCCTGTGTCACGACAGGTACTTCCTAGATAAAGAATCCTCACTGCTACAGCCCTGAGTGTCATGCATGAGTGTAATTTTGTGGCACTTCGCCAACAGCTGTTGGTTTATCAACATCAGTGAAAAATTCTCCAAGGGACGTAAAACAAACATTACGTTGTGGTGACCTTATCATCCCTTTTACAGGCTTTCAAGCAGGCCCTTATTTTCCTTATTTTTCTACAACAGCCCTTATTTTCCTTATTTTAGCTTTAGAATCCTAAAAAAGCCCTAATTTTTTGTTGAAATTCCTATATTTTCAAATTTTGAAAGTTTAAATAAATTTGACATAAAGTAAGTGTTGGAATTTATTAAATTTAGTCTTAGTATACTTTCAGAAAATAAATATGTTGACATGGAATTAGATAAGATACCGCAATTAAACTATGAACCAAAATTAGTGCAGATTAAATCTATAATCAAACAATGGGAGAAAAGGTTTTTAACTCCCATAGGAAAAATTACAGTTATTAAGACATTGGTTTTGCCATTATTAAACCATATTTTAATGTCAATCCCAAATCCTTCTGAACTCTACCTTAAGGAATTAAAAAAGATATTTTTCTTGTTTATATGGAATAATAAATTACAGGGTCAAAAAGGAGGTCATTGTTAAAAAATATGAAGATGGGGGTTTAGAAATGGTAAACCTAATGGCATTCATAGCATCTATGAAGTTGTTTTGGATAAGAGTTCGTATGTTTTCAAATAGAGGGATGGAACATTTTATTCCAAAGTTGGACTTCAGCAAATTAGTAAACTGTGGAGTAGGGGATTTTCGAGTTCTTCCATGTCCGTGTGTATTCTGCATAATTAAGAATATCGTATTAAAAAATGATTGAATTTGATTACGGTATGTTCTTTTTTTATGAATAGGAACCAAAGAAGATGGTTCGCTATCTTGATGGTCGTATCGTGAGCACAAAAGGAGAGCGATTTACTGAGATTAAAAAGGAAGATACAGAGGAGCTGAAAAAGACTTTCATAAACCTAAAACCTGCAAAAAAGTATCGTTTTCATTGATATCGGAGGTTTCAATCAGTCATTAGGATCTCTTATCACCTTTTACATCAACGCTTTTGTCGTAATATACTGTGGTCTTGTCGATATTCTTGGGCATGAAATTTTGTGGATTTCTCATTTTTGTTAATACCAGTACATAATTTCATGGAAAGGTACTTTTTGTTCCTTCATTTTAATTGTACTACATTAATCACTTCCTGTCTGGCATCTGACCATAAAGACGAAGAAAACTGGGCGGGGCCAGGTATGCAATGAAAAATTCAGAAACTACAACAGAAGTTTGAAACATTTGACATACAAAATGTCTACATTCCCAATACATACACTGAATGTGTTCAATATAGAATATCTGCATGTAAAGATTTTTACTACAATGCAAGAAACAATACGTACAAGCATTCACACAAAAGTCTTGCCAATTAAGCATTTATATATATGTAACTCTGTTAAGGGTCCTGAATTGAACAAATGTGTGATCTTCATGTGATATTTTTCATATCAGCATTATACATTTAGAGCATTATTAATGTTCAAGTTTTAATTTTAGTCAGTTTTATTTCATCTCTTGAAAGAAATTTATTTATATTGTCCATAAACACATTTTTAATTGTCTTTAATGTTGAACAAAGAAATTTTCTATTAAAGGCTTCTATACAGCTTACTGACAACAGACACAATAAAGGCATAGTTTGGGTAGATTTTGAAATAAGGATATCACTACAATCATGACACAGGGATATCACCCATTTATTATATGTGATACATGGGTCACTGATCTGAGTAGTGATATCATCTACTTCAAAATTTAAAAGATGCCACTAATAAACAAGAGGAGGATGTCGTACGATTGGATCAATGTCACTGGAAAATGATGAAGTGATGCATCTTAATGATTTCAATAGGTACATATGTGTGATCACTTGTTTAAAACGATTCAGGGATATTACTTAAATAATTATTCTGTGTAGTACATGTACATATATAGATGATATCACTCAAATGAATAAGTGGTAGTTTTAGGGGTGGACAGGATATAGAAGGAGAAGGGAGACCACTCCTTTTCCCTGATGATATCACGGAATATTCATTTGAATTAGTGATATCCATAATAATTCTTTTTGTAATGTCCCTTAATTGCATATTAGTGATATAGGAATTTAATACAAGTGGAAGTTGAAAAGTCTACCTACAGCTACAGAACAATTAGGTTAATAAAATTTAACTTCACTACGCAACGAGTTGTTAAATTACATTTGTAAGATGCAAGCGTCTTCATGTAGTGTAAAGTAAATTTTTCAAACTATAGTTTTTTGGCATTTTTAAAGAGCAATTCAGGTTAGTTGTGTAATACTGCAGAATCCTGTGTAGAGAGTATGTATTCCTCCTGTTGTAGGTAATATTTATATCACGGAGGTTTTTGTGGTTATTGATATCATCATTTTATTATGTGTATTTTTAGCTCACCTGAGCCAAAGGCTCAAGTGAGCTGTTCTTAAAATCAGAATTTGTCTGTTGTCAGCATCATTGGCATTGTAAACTTTTCACAATTTCATCTTCTTCTTTAGAACTATTGGACCAATTTCAACCAAACTTGGCACAGAGCTTGAATTAAGGGGATTCAAGTTTGTTAAAAAATGAAGAGCCATCTCCCCTTCCAAGGGGATATAATCAAGAAACAAAAATAGGGTGGGGTCATTTAAAAATCTTCTTAAGAAACACTTGGCCAGAAAGGATGAAACTTTTTTGGGAAGCTTCCTGACATAGTGAAGTTTGCCCAAATCATGGCTCCCAGGAGTAGGATGGGGCCACAAAAGAGGATTAAATTCTTATGCGTAGGAAAAATCTTAAGCACAACTGGGCCATGATTAGACATATCAATAAGCAAGCATCTTCATGTAGTACAGAATCAAGACCATGTACACCAGGGGTAGGGTAAGGCCATGTGCACCAGGGGTAGGGTAAGGCCATGTACACCAGGGGTAGGGTAAGGCCATGTACACCAGGGGTAGGGTAAGGCCATGATAGGGGAACAAAGTTTTATATGGGAATAAAAAGGTTTTTAAAGAGCTTCTCATGAACTGCTAGGCTAAGGTTAGTCATGTCAACAAGCAAACATCCTCAAGGGTAATGCAAATTCTAGTTTATTCAAATACTGGCCCTAGAGGGTCGGGTTGAACCACAATAGGGAATCTAAATTTTATATGGCAATATATGGGAAATATATCTTTAGATCTTCTACTGTACTGTAAATTCAATTCCCTGGTAATCATGACCTGGGAGGATGGGGTTAGATGGGGGCATTGAAAGGTAATCAAAGTTTAACATGACAGCATATACATGTTGGAGAAAATCTTATTCTCAAGAGCAGCAGATGCTTCCAATGCATGGCAATTCTTCGTGAGAATGAAGAGCCCGTTTAAAAATCAATCTTCTGATGAAGAACAGCAGGGCCAATATGACTCAGGTGAGCGTGTGACCCATGGGCCTCTTGCTTTTTTAATGATGTTGATCATTCAGTTAAAACTACAATTTTGATGTAAACAAGTATGTATTTTGTGGAACATACATGAACAAGTTTTTCCTTTGAGGAAAATTATTGAACCCAGTTTTCTAAGGTCTGACATTTAATATTGATGAGCATTTTGTGTATTATATATATATATATATGTTTTTTCTTCTTCAATTTTTACATACCTTTTTGTTATATATTTGATGCAGTTAGAATAAATGTCTCAAAAATTATGATGAATTGAAGGTGTTCTTTATGTGTACTAAGTATTTTCATCCTTCTTTTTTTTTTTTAGCTCACAAGAGCTGAAAGCTCAAGTGAGCTTTTCTGAAAACATTTTTTGTCCAGCATTCGTCTTTCTGTCTGTAAACCTCCCACTGCAGGTAGATTAGTCACTGTAGACACCCCAAGAATTCTGTCAATCACCTAGTCAATTTTATGGGACTATCCTGCACATATTTGTGAATGGGAATTGCCAGGCTGATCTCAGATTGTTAAAGGTTGACGGCGGAATTTGGTATGTACACTAACTCCCCAGCTGAATATCGACAACTAATTTACATTCCATGTCTATACTAATCTAAATGAAAATTTTAGCTACCCAAGCACATCAGTTCTACTGCATTCAATGTTCATGTATGTCTGGTAGATATTAAGAGGTCTGGTAGATATTATGAGGTCTGGTAGATATTAAGCGGTCTGGTAGATATTAAGAGGTCTGGTAGATATTAAGCGGTCTGGTAGATATTAAGAGTTCTGGTAGATAGTAAGAGGTCTGGTAGATATTAAGCGGTCTGGTAGATATTAAGAGGTCTGGTAGATATTAAGCGGTCTGGTAGATATTAAGAGTTCTGGTAGATAGTAAGAGGTCTGGTAGATATTAAGCGGTCTGGTAGATATTAAGCGGTCTGGTAGATATTAAGAGTTCTGGTAGATAGTAAGAGGTCTGGTAGATATTAAGCGGTCTGGTAGATATTAAGAGTTCTGGTAGATAGTAAGAGGTCTGGTAGATATTAAGCGGTCTGGTAGATATTAAGAGGTCTGGTAGATATTAAGCGGTCTGGTAGATATTAAGAGTTCTGGTAGATAGTAAGAGGTCTGGTAGATATTAAGAGGTAGGAAATTGGTGTACAGACTGCTGCATTTTCAACATTTGATTTTTAAAGGTATAAAGTTTCTTCGGTTCGAAAATCCTTATAACTACGAGGGCTGTTCGATATATACATGTAATGTATATTGTACCACAGCGCGATAACACTTTGCACAATTTCGTGGATGATGATACTCTTGAATAGCTCTATTCTGAATACCTTTCGAATAGTATAAACACGAGCCTTCAGCTCCACATAATTTTAAACTTATAATATAGTCATTTCAATAGAGCCAGTCGTTGACCACTGTTATAAAAATGGTTTGGAAACGGGTCGAGAATATTGAAGAAATTACTGCTTATACATGTATAAAAATTCTCACAAAACTCGGTCATTTGGCAATGCAGATTTTTACTGAATTGGCACCAATTGTGATATAGGAGAGGAGGAGAGAAAATCTATGGCTGGACCGGAAATCAAACCCAGGACCCCTGCATTACTTGTCAGGTGCTCGAACCACTGAGTTATCCAGGCTGATGCCCACTGTCCATATAGCCCCCAACTACTGCAATAGTATAGAAGGGGAGCTAACTTCATGGTTAGTGGTTACAATGCTCTTTATAACCATGCATATAGTAGAAGTACAGAAGATATTTAAATATTAAATACAATCCAAAAAGAGGATTTAAAAAACAAACAAAAAGCTACTGTAAGAGTGATATTTACGCATGGGGGAAATTTACACTAATTATGCTGTCACATACATTTCTCCCATGCGTATAGTTATAAATATTCAATATATTAATATATATCATATTCAGTTACTGCTTATTTTTTCCCCATGCGTAATGTTGGACGTGGAAAAATGCGTACTTATAACCACCAGCGTAAATAAGCACTTTTACAGTATATGAGCCATAACGCCCTGCCCTAACAACAGAACCCCTCCCCTAACAACAAAACCTCTGCCCTAACAACAGAGCCCTAACCCTGGAGTCATGAATTCTACAGATTCCAATTATACAGTTAGAATGATTAGTGATAAAATTCGGATAACATTGAAATAAAGACTTGGTCAGAGCACTACCACTTAGGATTTATTTGTTTTGTTTATAGAAAATATAATAGATGTTAAATATATAATATGAAATATATATATACATGTATTACAAATAATCATAATCATTAATAACCCATCATGGCAGCATAATATAAAATGCAAATCATCAAATTACGAATGTCATTGCCACTGGTCATCACATGAATATACAATGTATGTTATAACCGGTGTTGTATATTTTACCAATATTGAGGATAAAAGGATAAATTTCATAAAGATCGTTCCAAAATGTCCTCGCTATAATACAGCAAACTTTGATGTAAATTAATACACGTATATAAAGCAGTATTGAAGAGAAAAACATTAGTTTTCATACTTGTATATTTGCTAAGTGTTAAAAATAAAAGAAATTATTATACCTCAGTATGAGAATTCTATGCAATGAGTAATCAGATTGGTCTAGACGGTCACATGCCATGGATAACAAAACTTCATATCTCCCTCTCAAACATCATATCTCCCTATCATATTTACCGCTTGGGCAGCCTTGTGTATTTTCCATAAATTTAACGTCAAAGACGACGAAATGTATTGTGACGTCTCAATAAGTCCGAGTCATTCTACTTCCATAATTCCTAAGGCACAAAACATGCGGTTCTCTGATACACAGTTAAATCCCCTGATTTTGGTTGATACAAAAACAAGCAAATGAGCATTCAAGGAGAATGGTAAAACAAAAACTGGTTATCATATCACTGTATTTCGCTGTTTGTACCTTCTAATTCATTGAGGCGTGGTGTTACCGTTAGGGCAATCTCAGCTACATACATGTACAACGTATAGATGAGCGGACTCCAATCTCAAATGCAATTTTGTGGTCTTGCTTTGTTTCGGTATAATAAACAATTTATTGCATGAATGTTTGGGAGATATGAAGATTTATTCACCCAAGAAAAATCATATTCCCCTCGGGCGTTGCCCTCGGGGAATATGACTTTTCTTGGGTGAATAAATCTTCATATCTCCCTCACTATCATGCAATAAATGTATAATCTTGAATAATATCTTCATAATGCCTTTCAAATTCATGAAAATGTTAAAGGATTATAATTCTCTATGTATACAAATGTTTTATATATAATAATTAATGTGCCATGCCACTTAAACACTCGCAGTGCAATTAATCATGAGCAATAAAAAATAAATATATATAAAATATCAATTATCTAAATTCATCAATGTGATATATTTCACTGACATCTTCCACCATTAAATACTGATACCAATGTATCACAGGCTTTGCTAATGGTCGATAATTTCACAACCTCAAAACCCTCCTGTCAACTATTGAATTATACCGGTATATTCCGCAGTTGTCTACATTTTGCAGATAAGAAAAATCCACAAAAACTATACATTCCAAAAATATTCTAAACAACAAACTATATCATCTAAGTGTACATGTATTTTTATAATGCAGCCACAGAATATAATTTGCTACCTTTCAGGGATCAAATCTAAAAAATTTCCAACTCCAAAAATACATGTTAATTATTATATATAACCGAAAATGTCAATTCATACATGTTAATTAATATATATACCTGGAAAGTGAACATGTTAATTATTATATATAACCGAACATGTCAATTTTCATACCGGGAATGCTGAATCTGTCCATGCAGAAATTTTAAAAACTTTTTATAGTTGCTTGTGGACACACACCCCCTCCCCTCGTATTTTTTAATGTTCAATGCCTAGGGTATAATAAGTGTATATTTTTCACAAAATATTTAACTATAGGGTGTTTTTATATTCAATGAAATAAACAAATTCCACATAAAAACCATTTTGTGTCGAGATCTATTATGATCAAGGATATGACTGTTTACCTTTATGATTTAAAAACTGCTTCCATGTGGATCTGTTTCAGTAAATTTTGTGAAAAATATATGCTAACCCAGGGCATTTGACATTGCAAAATACAAGGATTTTGGGGGAGTCCTGTCCACAAGCACCCGTGAATCTTTCAATTCAAATATATTAGTTTCCATGCTTCAATCAGGAAAATTTTTCTTAATACATGTACGATATTTTACCGCAAGAGTGATTTCAAGACATGTGGTAAAAATCAGTGGAGCTTTCTAAGTTTCAAACTCAACGTTCATCAAGTACAGTTCTCATAATATGAGATATTATCTACCCTTAAGATTTTTATATTTGAAATATTATATGGCATTGCATGTATAGATCAATTAGACTAGCCTACATACTGCATATTGGGATCTTAATTTTCATTTATAGCCCTGATGCATTGCAATTTAATTTTGACCTGTTTTATTAAACTACATATTATTATATGATGAAGATTTTGTTTGTTCAGAGTGGTCTTGTTTCACAAAAAATTATAATTGCTGCAAGAAAGATAGATAGGGCCAATATGTTGGGGGTGGGGTGGGGGGTGGGGTAGAAACATGATTCCCATTGTACAATCTACTATCTTCTACAACCTGTGATCAGTAAAATCTACCATAACAGATCTATAAACTCAATTAAGAAATATATTTCATACCGGCGTGAACTGTGATGCTTCACGACAGCATACTTCATTTAATGATCAGGAAGCGTGTTAGGGCTTCGTGAAAAGTATGCCGACATGAAGCGGCACTGCAGCACATTCTCGAGGATACAGCTATCTACCATTACAATTTGTAAATTATCAAAGCCTTGAAAGGCAAATACATTACAAATGTAAACTATGTCCATCATTAAATCACTGATGATTTTCGATTCATGAATTCAAATACATTTTTTAAAAATTCAATAATAATCAACATTATTCAATAATTGTAATAAATAATATCAAATTTTCAGGGACATAGGATCTGTGGAATAAAAATTTAATACGATTATAATATAAAATGCACCAAGTACAAATCTTTGACACATACATCTGGTATACACTGGAATGATGTAAAGCATTTAAATGAATCATGTTTGGGAATTCAAAACAAATACATGATTAGCACCACAAATCCCTTGATGGATGAAACTTTTAATTGTGGACATATGTGTACATTCCAATATACCACAGTGACTGTATTTATGATCGAGTTAGATCTTGCAACTAATATCACAGATTCACAGTTTTATAATGGTGTAGATAATAAAACTGCCCCTTCATCATTAGATGCCCGTAGACGGTTGGTAGCTTTATCCCCCTATTAAAATCATAGGCCTGTTTTTCATTTTGGATAGGTTAAACATCCCTGCATGCTGTTTTTTCTTGCGTTTGACAGCCTCCTCAATGACCTGCCATATTTCCTCATCCTCTGCTTCTCCACGGAGGAGGTCTCTCAAAGACACTTCAGCATTCCCAAACAAGCACACCTTCAAGTTTCCGTCAGCGGTGACGCGGAGCCTATTGCAGGATCCACAGAAATGTTCGCTCATGGAGGTGATGAACCCTAACTGTCCAACATGTCCTGGAACTTTGTAGGCTTTTGAAGTATCATTAGCCTGATCGGACATTCGTTGGAGGTCTGGATAGCTCGATTTTATAGTGTCAATCATTTCAGCATAGGACACCATCTTCTTAAAGTTCCACCTGTTTCCATCAAACGGCATGTACTCAATAAACCGAACATCCACATTTTTGTCCTTTGTCAGATTGACAAAGTCCACTATTTCCTCCTCATTCACTCCTCTCATCACCACACAGTTCACTTTCACTGGACTGTATCCCAAATCCAGTGCAACATCAATGCTTTTCATCACTCGGTCCCACCCCTTCCTCCTTGTGATAAACTCAAACTTTGCAGGAATTAGGGTATCCAGACTGATATTTATCAAATTTAGGCCAGCTTCCTTCAGTAGAGGCAATTTCCTTCCCAGTGTTACTCCATTTGTCGTCATAGCTATTGTCTGCAAACCATGTTGAGAACCATAGGAATTTATCCCCCGAACGATGTCCACAAGGTCGGCTCGCACTAAAGGCTCTCCTCCAGTCAGGCGGATCTTGTTTACTCCCTGTCTCATGAACAATTCTGCAATGCGTATTATTTCCTTGCCGGACAGAATCCGCTCCTTGGGTGTTAAGTCCACCCCTTCCTCTGGCATGCAGTACTGGCACCGTAAGTTGCATCGCTCACTTATTGATATTCTGAGGTAGTTGTGGTGTCTCCCAAATAAATCTGTCAATACTGATGTCTTCTTTTCTTTAGGTTCGGACACAGTGGGTTTTTCTTCCTCAGTCTCCTGCTCCAGGCACGTTGTGAACTGTGTTCGCCTTCCTACGATCCTCCCGGTGGCTGGGTAACCAGAACACGTTTGAATATTCCGAAACGCTCCTAAAAATCGTCTCCTCATTTTAGAAAAATTCCAGCAACAACAAAAATTTGTGACCCGACAGTCAGGTAAGATATAGGACAACAGGATCAGGAATTAGGTCATATTGACAAACGTCTACATGAAGTTAAATCAGTTGATGGCGTTAAGCAAAAGTAAGTTTTTAGTTGGTACGTTGAATAAGTCCTGTTTTCTACGTCATTTATAAAATGTTTCTGCACACATGGCAGAAGTATGACCCCTATGTCAACAATCTCAAAGTGAAAATGAAAGTACTTGCGATCTTAGTAAGTCTTTCTCGAAAGATTTCATGCATCGAAATATTCATATTATTCAGAGAAACAAAATATGCCGATGTTAAAGATGCATTTAATACGCTAAGTTAGCACGTATGAAGAACAAAAAGAATAGAAAAAATCCAAAAAATTCTGCAATCTTCATAGTTTATCACTCTTGGCACTAGGTGGCGCTTTAGTACACCCGCCATACCGAATATTTTGTTTAACTTGGATTCGTGTGGACCTATTGTTTCGAATAGATCTCTTAAAGAAGAAAGGAAAACTTTGGTAAGAACGGACTTTATAGATATTGTTTTCCGCAAAAGAGTAATTATTTACGAAACTTTTTATTTCACTAGGATTAGCTTTCGGATATTTTCAAATCTGCACCAACTCGGTTGAATGTAATTTCATGTTATTTTAAAAGAAATAGTGTTGTAAAAGGAAGATCCATTTCATTCACTTCAATTACATAAGGACAATGTTTATCTTGAAGCGGGCACGTGTAAAGTATATAATCTTAGTGTAGTGTAAGCAAGACGTGATAACGGGTACAAAACAATGGAGGAAATTCGAGCGATTTAAAAACAAGAACATCTACTCAGTGCAGAGTGACGTTACTCACATTTATGAATATTTAAGCCGTAAGAATGTGTGTTTCCACTAGCTTTTACAATGTCAAAGTCTTGCAAAAAATGGTGAAATTAGAACTACAAAATTTGCAAGCAACATGTATTTGGCCACCAAACAAGTCGGTTTATTTGATTTGAATCCCAGAGAAGAAAAATATACTTGCAATGGACCTTATTGTCAGGTATGTATATGATCATTCATGTTCTATTTAATGCATGAAATAGTGAATTACTTGAAATTTAATTCCATTGTCAACATATATATTCTTGTACTTAAATTTACTAGAGAAAGTGGGAAACACACATTTTTAGAGGCACAGAAAAAATTCTATTTTTATGGATTATAGTTTGTTATTCTTTTCCAGATCCCGGGAAAAATGTCCAAGGATCAACAGATGACATGAGGAGACCAGGTGAAAGGATTAGGTGAAATGATATAGAAATTCTCAGTGCTTTTCCTTCACTGGAGTGAAAATGTCTGACAAATTCCATAAAGATGGTCTCTACAAATGGAAAAAGCAAACTGATAATAAAGTGTATTCCAGGTCACAAAAAGTGGCAACAACCAGTGATATTCAAAACTGGATCCAAAAAGTTGAACAAGCCTCAGAAAAGGCAGCAGAAAGTGTCTTTCAAGGAAAGCCATCAAGGCACCATTCAGGAAAGACTGTTACAGCTTTGAAGACTCTAGATCAACTTAGGGAACATGACACAGCTCTCACAGAGGCTCAGGACCTCCTGTCACAGTGGATGGAAGAGAAGGTCTGTCTGGATGTGGATGACGATGGAGGAGGAGATGCTTACAGCGATGATGCTCTGCATCAGAGGAGATTAGAATCAAATGTCAAGAAAGAATGGGATCATTTGTTAGATAATAACTATGAATTGTATGATGTACCAAGAAAACAAAAAGTCAAGGAAGATAAATCTGATCCATATGCATTTCTTGATAAAATGGATGACAGTGAAGCTGTGGAGTCCATCCTAGAACATATGCTGAATAAAAAACTGGTGAAAGAAGCATTTACTGAGGACCTTGGTTTGAATGAAATGTCAATATACAAAGATCCCAGAACTAAAATGGAGCTAAGACATAAACAAGTGAAAGAAAATCGGGAGAAGAGAGAGAAAGAGTTGTTGAGGAAAAGACAAGAACGGCAGGCCAAGAAGACAGCTCAAAATCAAGCGAAAATAATAATAATGAAGGAAGAAAAGGACAAATTGATGAAGGCTAGGCAGGAGGAGATGGCTATAAAGAAGGAGATGGCCCGTATTAGGAAAGAGATGCAGGAAGAAAGACAGAAGCAAAGAGACGCCAAGAAAAGTGAAGAGACCGAGAAGAAAACCATCATGTCTGAGGCCAAACTTCACGTGGATCAGGAGAGAGAGAACGAGAGAGCAGAAAGATTACAAAAGCAGCTGGAAATGGAAGAAAGACAAAGAGTTCTCATTCAAAAAATGGAGGAGATGGAAGTTCGTAGGAGGGCTAATGAAATGAAAATTTTGCACAACTGTTTTAGGGCCTGGTATAATGTTGCTCTGGAGAGAAGAATGCAAATGGGGAAAGCAAGAGCCCTGTCTGATTGGAAGTTGCTTCTCCGAGCTTGGAATGCATGGTCGTCTGTGATACGTTCTAAAAAGTTAGAGATTGAGGCAAGACAGCACGAAATTGATGTCATTAAATCCCACAGAAACATCCAGATTGCAGAAAAGCACCACAGACATGGATTACTGAAGAAATATTTTCTGGCCTGGCAAATATGGATACACCAGGAACAGGAGAGGAAAGAAATGAAAAACATGCAGGAGGAAACAAAGAAGAAGATGACAGTATTTTTGGAGGCTGCGTCTGAGGGAAAGTTGTGGGAAAGTACTGTTGATGACTCTAGTGAAATTATAAAGGTCCAGAAAATGCCTTCAGTGAATGTGGATGATTTTTTCAACAGTCAACCAAAACGACCTTCAACTTCTTTGAGTACTGTTTCCTCTAATGCAAGTGATCCCCAAGAACGGAAAGTGTCTCGTCCAAACAGAATTCCAACACAGGCATGGCAGGTGAACAGGAGGCATCTGAACCTCACTCCTGAGGAAATAGCAAAACTGGGAGGAGGTGAAGAAATTGATGAGCAGGAGAGGCCTACAGATCTTCAAGTCCGAAAGAGATTTGGAACTCAGCCATGGATGAACACAAAATACATTACCAATAACTTCGAAAATCGACACAACTCTCAGCAGAAGATTATCAAAGACCAACAAAGGGAGTTACAGGAACAGAGGAGAATGATAGAGGAATTGCAATTCACACAACAAAAACAAAAGCTGCAACAACAGGCAAACACACAAAAAGAAATTCAAAGTTTATTAGATAAACAACCAATGTCAGAAAGTGTGCTGAGGGAGAGAGGGTGGCTCACATGTCAGACAGGTTCCAAGAAAGATGAAACAAATAGAACTCCTAGAAATAAGGAACATCAAAAATATCCTGAGACTGACAGGTCACCTGCTAATGAAGGTGACAAGACAAATAGAACAAATGTTTCATCAGCAACAGCTGGTTCGTTAAAGTCCAACAGCAAGTACTTATCCCTTCAGAAAAAGATGGATGAAAGAGCAGCCGAAAGGGCGAAGGCAAAAATGGAGAGGGAAGAAAAGCGGAGACAGATGGAAGAAGAGAAACTGGAGAAGCTCAAAGCTGAAGAGGAAGAACTCATTCAAAAAGAGCAAGAGGAGAAAAAGGCTAGGATTTCTGCACTCCAGGAGAAAAAGAAACAGGAAAAGTTGCGGGATCAAAGAAAGCTGGAACAAGAAGAGAAAATGAAAACACTAAGTGCAATGGCAGATAAGCACTACCTCAAGTCATTGATGAAGTACAAAGGTATGATTAGATTCAAAAAGTTGGTGGAAAAGTCGAGACAAAATGAGGTGAAAGCCGTGAAACACTGGAGAGATTGTTTGAAGAGGAAATTATTAAGGCAGTGGAAGGAGAACGTCAGAGAAATTCAACAAGTAAAGGAGAAAATGGCGGACAAGATGTTTGAGTACATATTGATCAAAAGGTGCTTCAAAAACTGGAGACTTGTTAAAAATCATGTGGAGATTCTTGAAGGAAGAGCAAAGCGTTATTACAACAGAAATTTGAAAAACAAGATTTTCTTAATGTGGCGTGACTGGGCACAGCATGAAAAAGTAGACAATATTGAAAAGGAACGGAGAGCCAGGGAACATCGTGTCTGGAATTTGAAGTCTAAGTATTTTCACAAATGGAGAAGGCACCCAGAGGAATTGAAGAAAGAGAAGGCACGTGAAAAACGGAGAAAAGAAATGCGATTGACTGTTGCTGCGCTTCTACCGGACTATGAGGGGAGTGGGAGAAAAAGTCAAACTGTAGATGAGGAGTATAGATACAATTAGTAGATCGTTAACCGGGCATTTTAACATTCCTTGACATTTGGTTGTGATCCGCCTTGACATTTTGTATGTGATCCGCCTAGACATTTGGTTGTGATCTGCCTTGACATTTTGTATGTGATCCGCCTAGACATTTGGTTGTGATCCGCCTAGACATTTGGTTGTGATCCGCCTAGACATCTTGTATGTGATCCGCCTAGACATTTGGTTGTGATTCCTAATTTGTGATCCGATTCAAGTGCTTCTCTAATCTATTTATTAATTTATTGAATTCGATCTTTCCATCAACTCTTTGGCATTGTGTAAAAGTTGACTGTAAGATATTTTACAGACTTGGTGTATGTTGTAGTTTTTGATCATCATGTACATGAACATAGTCATACTCTCTATCATAGTTTTTCCTATAGTAATTCTGCACAGTCTGCAATAAAATACTTTTGCATGTGAAATAAAATGTCACAATGATTTAGAAATGTAAAGAAATATTTTATTTATCAGTGTCCGTTGAAATTCTAGATATCGTAGGTCTGCGTATACATTTCTAATACAATCAACATCTTTTTTTAAGTACAAAATCAATGAAAAATTATTTTGTTTAAACCTTTTTCAAATGATTTCATGGATGCTGAATTTCTTGTCGATGAATAAATTGTAAAGAGTATTTTTGATGAATTGAATATACTGTTTGTTATATACATATATATATATATAAAGCACTGAAGAACCAACAACATTCAGTATCCAAAACTGTCGGATCTATATTAAATAGATACAATGGTCATATATATATATATATATAAATAATATATATATTGGTAGGGGGACTCATTTCCATGAACCTGAGATTAGGGTCACTTCCCCAGAATGTGGGCTGAGACTCGCATGAATATTGGCTACTGCTTGTCAAAGGGAAGCAATTCTTTAAATCATGTTTGTAATATTCAAGATTTTCTCATACATGTTACAACTGTAAGTGGGTTAAATCCTTCAATCATTCACATTATAAAACATTTGATCACTAGATTTCGTTGGAGCTCAATTTTAGAGGATGGCAATTTCTCATGAATTCCAAACCACAACAAATTACACTATTTTTCAATGTATGGAAACAATATCCTTGAATTTACATCACAATGAACCTGTAAAAATTTACATCACAATGAACCTGTAAAAATTTACATCACAATGAACCTGTGAAAATTTACATCACAATGAACCTGTAAAAATTTACATCACAATGAACCTGTGAAAATTTACATCACAATGAACCTGTAAAAAATTCCATGATCATTAAAAATTGGCCCCCACGAATTTGAAATGATTTTTCAACAGAAAGAGAATAACCACAAAATGAGGATGTCAACCAGGATTAGAACTGTGAGAAAATATCACTAGGAGTTGTGTAAGCAGGACAACAGATGTCAACCAGGATTAGAACTCTGAGAAAATATCATTAGGAGTTGTGTAAGCAGGACAACAGATGTCAACCAGGATTAGAACTCTGAGAAAATATCACTAGGAGTTGTGTAAGCAGGACAACAGATGTCAACCAGGATTAGAACTCTGAGAAAATATCACTAGGAGTTGTGTAAGCAGAACAACAGATGTCAACCAGGATTAGAACTGTGAGAAAATATCACTAGGAGTTGTGTAAGCAGGACAACAGATGTCAACCAGGCTTAGAACTCTGAGAAAATATCACTAGGAGTTGTGTAAGCAGAACAACAGATGTCAACCAGGATTAGAACTCTGAGAAAATATCACTAGGAGTTGTGTAAGCAGGACAACAGATGTTTTCCTTAGGAATAATTCTGTATATATTTATTAAAGATCACTGTATTGAAGTCAGGGCGTTTTAAAACTTAAAATTATGTGCTGATTGCATCAAGATTAATCTTGTTAAAAGTCAACGTTGTAAAAAAGTGGCAATATTCGTTCCGACTTTTTAATTATCCTAAGTATTGTTCATTATATTCCTTTCTCATTATGCTAAATGTACAACTGGTCTTGTGTGGCTGCCGCTGCTGGTGGTTTAAGAAATGTCTCATTGCATGTTCAGTTTTTATACACCCCTCAAAGACCGGACGTATTATGGTATGGCGTCGTCCGTCTGTCTGTCTGGAGCTTGTAGGCAAAATGAACCGTAAGCTCCAGGATCTTACAACTTGGTACATATAATCACCATGATGAGAGGAAGATGCCTATTGTTTTTCAAGATCAAAGGTCAAGGTCATGGTATCAGTTTATAGGAAAATCTTGTAGGCAGGATACAGATTGAACTATTGGGGTTAGGACTGTCAAACTTTGTACACATACTCCTCATGCCAAAAAAAAGGATGCATTAGTTTGTTCTTCAAGGTCAAAGTCATATCACTTACTAATAGTAGGAAAACCTTGTAGACACTCCTGGATACATGCAGACTGAACTGTTGGGGCTATAGGACCATCAAATTTGTTACACATGCACTTTATGCCAAGCGGAGGATGTCTATTGTTTCTCAAGGTCACAGTATCACTTTAATAGTATCTAAACATTGTTCTCATTTTCTTTTTTCTTTTTTTTTGTTATGAATACAGGTATTGCCCAAAATTTTCTCAACTTTCCTCTCAGAGAAATGCAGAATCAGTTTACATTTCAACTTGATTGGTGATCTATAACCTACTTCAGGGCTAAACGTATGTCAATTACCGGTACTTTTCTGGGCTTTTTCTCATCATGGATATAGGCATTGCACTGAAGGTCTAACGGACATACATGTATGTTGTACCGTTTGCAGTACTCTTGTTGAAATTTCATACACAGTTATCTATGCATAGTTTGATCACAACATTGCTCAACAAAAAGACATGATAACGTTTGCAAGCATTACCCAGTGAGATGGTAGGCTGTGCAGACACCTGCATTCATTAATATTGAATTGCTGAATAAAGTTAAAGAGTTGTCGAGACATTATAATCTGGCAAGTTTCCTTGTGCATGTGTGAAATTTTTGTTATTTTATTATTGAAAGAGATAACAAGCATGGCTGTTTTTGACATTCTTTCCTTCATGATTTTGATTAACAAAGCAAAGACGATTTACTTTAATGATCATATATATGTCTTCAATGGAGTTTTAATGGCAATAATATTTGGATAGCTAGAACATTTAAATTGACCCCCAGAGGTTATTGCAATGTTAACAAAACGTATCACTATGATAAACACGTGAATGAACATGCATCCATGCACAATTTCAATTGTTCTTGCAAGGCAAAAAGCAAAATATTACGCAGGATTTTTAAAGTGCTTTCAGATGGTTTTGTTTTATATTAGCAGTTCAATGAATTTTAAAGCTTATCCTTATAAAGCGGTCAAATGAAGTGAATTGATAAACTCTCAAAACATGTCAAAGACCAGGAAAAATAAAAACACCAATATTATTTTGGGTGAGTGGTTTAGATCTTATGGGTATAACGCTTTTCATCCATTATCTGGTTCAAGAGGGGATAATCCTGAAAAGAAAAAAACCTTATAGAGCTCTGCGTTTTTTTTCTTTTTTATCTGACACCTACAATCTTTAATGGATCAAACTTTTACCAGCTGACAATGTTGTGTATGTCTACAATGTTTGAAAATTGGATTTTAACAAAGAGATCAATTACAGAGACATGTTACCCATTCTGAATTTGCATAAATGTGTACATGCATGAATGACTTTAGGCCAACACAAGACAATGGTGCTGTCCTTTAAATTTTCATGTACCAATACCTCAATTTATTAACTCTTTTCAATAGGAGCAAAAAGGTTTGTATATACATGCATGCGTACATATATATGATATTTGTATTACTCCAATATCAAGTTGGGATGGGATTTTTGTGAACAGAGTGTTAAATGAAGGTGCATGCTACGTTAACTGCTGCAGTATATGATGTAGAATGTGTGGGATTTGTTTTTGTAAGATACACAGATGCAGATAGTGAGTGAGGTTTCAATATGTTTTAGTCTGCCGTTTAAAATTATAGCAGGACTGAGTAGTGATTCACAGGATGTGATGAGCGGATGTCAACAGATACTGTGATATATCAGAAAATGTTTTGACAAAAAGGAAAATCTGTTTTTAAACCACCACTTGACTCATATTATGCGTATGCCTATCTAGAGAGACCTTTGTACATTTTGGAAAGTGTTCATTTGGAATTTAGTACCTTGTTTGTCACTTGTAGTATCAGGTATTGGATTTGACAAGCACTTTGTTGGGTAGGTTGAGAGGCGAGATTAGAGTTGTTATAGCGGAGAGACCCTCCTCTTAACGCGTTCTTAAGATCGAGGAGAAAGTTAAACATGGGGACTAACAATAACATGGGAACAATATGTATTGATAAAATGTCCCGTGTCCTTTAATATTGGTCAGCTGCAAGATCGGACACATGAGTTTTTACTGTATTATTAGACTGTAGATTTATCATGGGGGCAAAAGTCGAGATGATTTAATTCACTAATCTCTATTTTCAGTCTTGGGATAATCCTTCAGAGGATCGCGTTCATTAAGCAGTGAGATCAGCAAGAGAGGGCAGACCGATGACCAGGGTGTCTTTGTTTCACAAATCTTCGGTTTAATCTTCTGCATGTGTAATGTGAAGATTTTTAGGACTTGGTCAACAGGCGCTAGCCATGTCATGGGCTGGATCAGGCAACCCCATCCAAAGTAATGTACCAGGTAAGCCGATTTATAGTCTGTTTATTTAATTTTCACATGATGCATGTAATTATTGTGATGTAAACATGACTGAAATATTTGATTTTGATTTCTATTACATACAGACTCCACAGGTTAAATAGGATCAATAGTTATACAATTTTATTAGCAAGCATTGAGAAGATGAAATGAAACAATTTAGTCACGTTTATATCGATTATTGTCAATAATTTTTACTTTTGCCAAGATCCTGTTTTTTATTTGATTTGTATGTCAATATGCAATAAATATATATATATATGAGAGTATAAGCTGGTTTGTGCAGGAAGTATTTTTTTCAAGATTTATTTTCCTTAAATATGAGAGTTAATGGATTGTATTCTGTGAAGGAATGAGCAGGAGAAATGTCTCAGTTTGTTACATGCAGATGCTCTATGCGAGAGGAATAACTTTGAAAAATTTTGTGATTATATATAATTCTGGGGTGGAGGGTGCGCCAGGGTAAAAACCATTACAGAGGTTTGTGGTCTCTGATTACTGGTCCATTTGAAAATTAAAACACTCAGCATGTTCAGTCATTAATAGAATATTATTAATTTGTAGACTATAGAATATTAAATGCTATTCACTCTGCAGAAAACCTGTTTTTCTTTTCTTCTTAGTGGTTAAAACTGTGGAATATGTGATGATGCAATACTCATCACGATACAATCATGACATATCACAATGCAGTATTTCTGTTTATGGTGGGCTAGGTGATGATACAATACACATCATGATACAAACATGACATATCACAATACAGTATTTCTGTTTACCGTGGGCTAGGTGATGATACAATACACATCATGATATGAAAGATGCATTTATTGTTGCAGATGAAAGCAATGCCAATTCAATAGAAATATAAGAGAAAATATTCAGTGAATTTAGATATTTATTATGCACAGTACAGAGAACAACATACACTTTTGTACAGTATTACAAATTCTAAATCTGACACAATTGATATGATGAAAAGTCCTTGTGGATATACATGTATGTGGAGGAACTACGGTAAAAAGTAGGTGGAAGGGGGAGTGTGATGGGGTTGGACAGGAAATAATAGGTGGAGAAGGGAGGGAAGAATGAGAGATTACAGGGAGGGGGGGGACAGGGTAAAAAGGGGAGCAAGGGCGGGGTGTGGGAGAGGTTGTCCCCCCCCCCTCCCCCCCTATCAATAAGACTGCACTGATACAATAATGACACATACTGATATATACATACATGTATATACAATTAATATACTTTTATTACTTGAATTATTGGAAATGGAAATCTTTAATATTTATTCAGAGAGATGCATCTTAGATAAACTGCTCTACGCAGTTTAAATTGAAAATGTCAATACTTATATTAAAACCCTCTTCATTGTTCTTGACAATGCCAAGCAAAATAAAGGTGTTTGAAGTATATTATAGTAATACAATTCAGAATATGTTTGTTTTTTAAAATGCCACTCATTAATTGTCACAGGGAAGATAAGAGCCACTCTTAAGTTTGAAAGAATGTAGGACAGAGAATTAAAAGAGCGCAATGTCAATAATCCCCCCTGTGTTGCTGTATTTATCTTTTGTACAGGAGGATTTGAGGTTGCTGTCAACTCTTGAATGTTGATCATTATTCTAATACTTTGAATGTATGTAAAATTCAGGTTCTTTATCTTGTCTGTTATTTTCTTTTTAAAAAAATCAATTTGATCAATAGAAGTTAAAATTCGTCCTAGTATAATATATGGTACAAAAATTATATAAAGTTAATTGATTCATGTGGTCAGATGGTGCACTTTCTGTAACTTGTCATTAGCACAAATCTAGCATAATATCAGTACGTATATACAAATGCTGCATGTATTTGATTTGGGTGTCGTGGAAGCAATTTAAATCTAGGCACAAATTTTCTAATACTTCTGCATAAGGGCATAAGGCAATAAAATGATATCTAAGGTTAATCTTGTAGCTTTATCTTCACATGGAGTATACGTGGAGCCTCTATACTGTGTATTGAGATGGTTTGCAGGGTTCTGCATGGAAAATGATGATGTTTATCTTAGTAATGATAAGTAAAGGCCCTGTAATGTTTAAATTTCCGCTTAATTGAGACGTATATGCTTTGAATTGTGTAGTGGTGTGTATTAGTAATTAAGCTCTGTTGGTTCATTGCACTACACTAGCGGGGTAGGGATCTCTGGATAATTACAGGTAAGACAAGATTTAGGGAGAGTTAGGGGGACAGCCTCCGGAAAGGTGCTCTGCTGGGATCTATTTCTGATCTCTTTGCTAGGTGACCAGCACTACTTTCACTTTAGTCTCATGTACTGTACCTATATTAGGAAATTCATTAACTGTGTCCTAGGTATGGTACTATTTATAATATCAAACACTATTTTTTTTTTGTATTTAAACCTTGAAGCTGTATGGAATGACTAGTGGAGGCTGGTATTTTCTCTCACAGTCATTCATAGAAAGCTTGATTCCAGTTGATAAGCTTATAAATCTGTACACAACTAGAGATCAAACACAGAAGCGGATTGTTATTGTATGTGTGCTGCCTTTCCAAGTGTTTCAGGTGAACATTAAAAGCCTACTGTTACATGATACATTGGTAAATATGTACGTACCATGCAGGAATAAGTGACAAATTGTCGGCATTGTTTGCTTTTTAAAAAAAAAATTGTTAATGCAGCAGAGAAACGTAAAATTTGTAACAATAAGTGTTTGATATACTCTTGCAAAATGTGTAATTTATGCTAAATGCTCGGGAATGTAGGAATCAACGATGCCCTGTATGTGAAAGTAAAAGACCACAAATATCCTTGCTCTTGATAAATATAGAATTGATATAAGCAGCTTTGTTATTTAAGATATTTTGAAAACAAGAATCTTAATATTCCAGTGATGATAGGATGGACATAATCAGGCATTATTTCAGTGAGTCTTCAGGGGACAAAACATACCAAGTACAATGGTGCTTGTTTGGTTTAAATTCTTCTGTTGTTTGAATGTCAAAGTACAGGTATCTTGGTTTGACTAACAATGTGTCAGTGCCACCTGCTTAAGGATTTCTTCTATTGCAGATTATCAGAAGATGCTGCAAAGTAATCTTCTATCATCAGGTATGAAATTCTACATTTTATGAGAATATATATATACAACAGAAAACTAAATCAGATTTTCCATTTGAGGGTATATACTATGATCTAATGAGTTGTGTATGAAGAGCTTTTATAACAATATTTAATTTTTCTGTTTATGATGCCAAACATGGCCAAAGTTAGATAAATCTGTAAGATTGTTGATTATGACTGATGAGGTTCTTTTTTTTCTTCATGGTTATCATCTGTTAGCTTAATCTCAGCTGACATGTCCAAATATACAGCAGATTAAATTAACTGCTAGCCCGTTCTCACAAACCACGGCCAATATATATGATCCTCTCCCATCAGGAGACAGCTATATGCGTACTCTGGACCGTGGCTTGAGATGATGCTGCTAGCCATGCCCATCATCTAAATCATTATCTCGTAGCTCACGCAAGTGCATTGAATCAGTTCTGTGATAATTTGATGTTTTGTAGGATGGAGCAGCAGAGGAGGGGGCTCGGATAGGTACAACAGTTACCACCCCAAGTCTCCACTGTCACCCACCCCCCAGGACAATCTCACAAACGGACTCCCATACTCCGACACGACCCATCGATCACACTACCAATCTTACCGCCCTTCAAAGTACGGAATAAACGATCCAACTTATCTAGACAAAGACTTCAAAGAGTTGTCCACAGAGGAGTCGTACACCTACCCACCAAAGTATGAGATTGCAAGTATGAAAGACCCCCTGGACAGACCAAGGTATGACGTCAAGGATACGCTAAACCCTCCCGGTAAATACGAGCCTCCCAGTGACCTGTACCAGAGGAAGTACTCCAGTTACTCCGCCTCTCGCGGGGAGGATATTGACGGGCCGATTGATGACAGTAATTGGGCGTCGCCCCCAAAGTCGGCGCCTTCAGACATTGCAAGCTCTGTTTACACAGGACCAGTTAGGTTACGGTCTGTGACAGACGGACCAGAGTATATTCGTGACAGGAAGTCTTCAACACTGTACGAGGACAAGTATTACTCGGACAATGATGCTGCAGTTCGTAGCTCTAAATCTCGGTCGCGGTACGTCAGTGACTTGAAATATACGTCAGGTGATTTAAGACAATGGCAGAGAGGTCACCTGGATACATACGGAGAAACCTCGGCCAGCAATCAGGTAACTCACACCTCTTTTTCTGTAAAAACTGAAAGATACCAGAAATGGGGATATTATGAATAAGTTTAATTCTTGTGAGATGTTCACAAAGATACAACCCCTGAAATGCTCTACTTTCCCACTAAACATGATGTCAGAGGGAATGGTGAGCAAATGCTGAATAAAGGGTGGTTAAACGCCAATTGCAAATTAGTGAATGGTGAGTGAATGCAGAGTACGAACAAAGCTCAAACACAATTGTAAAGTGAATGGTCATTGGTGTATGCAAGATGAACGATTTATTTGGAATGTGACAAGCATTTTTGTAGCATTTTACTAATCCCATACCAGTAAGCAAAAAAATATTAAAGTAACTTCGCTCAATGAATTAATTTTATAGAGCTTACATCTCCAAATTAGATTAAAAGCTATATCGATTTTTGTTGTGAATACTTCCTGCTGAAAAAAATGATTAAAGATTTATAATGTAATATCATAAGAAGACAATATTGGTACATGCATATTTTGTATGTATGCATTTATGTCTCTTGCAAACTATAATTTTATCTAAGTGCTGCTGAATATTTTCTGCATGAAGAAAAAAAATAGTTAGCAAACAATTGATCAAACCTCAATAAGTGATAAGAAAAATAACTAATGAATTTATGGATAATTCAAGAAGTTGTATTTATATAACTGTTATTCATAATTAAATGCATCAAATGCCAATGTGTGGCACCTACGCTGACTTTCCTTGCTGATTATACAAACAATTGAGTTATATATCGCCTAATATTATTTCAAAACCTAATTTTTGATCACTGACAGTAAAATACCTTTATAACTATATTTTATTCAAGAATACAGGTTGCATTAATTATGAGTATTGTCGTTTGGTTTTTTTCTCTTCCTATCATTTATTTCATATTGTTTAAGAAAGAATTTTATTTCCTTGACATATGCTCAATGACCTAAATGTTTGAATTCAATGATTTTAAAAAATTCTGTAACCAAGTTCTGAAAAATTCATCAGTTGTTGACTTAATTTATTTAAGCTTATGTACCTGAGCTCAAAAGCGCAGTTAATTTTATACAGATGAAGAGGAGTAATGAAAAATATTGTAAAAATTTTTGCAAATCTCGCAATAAGATGGAAAATTAAAACCTAGTAAATAGAACTCGATCCATCTACAGTATCTAAGAAACATGCCTGTCATGTATTAGTGATGGACGGATTATTGCCGACAATCAAATGTCGATCACTGAAGGCCTCGATCCTATTTGAATTATCAATTACAGTTTTCATAATCAATTAAATAAAAGGGAAAACACATGACATAAAACACAAAATAACTACAAATGACTTGATATTTTTCACTTCAATCTGTAAAAACAATATGGCAGCACCGAAGAAATGGAAACGATTGCCAATTAAATCAATGATGATACAAATACTAATACAAATGATGATACAAATACTAGCGACGAGAATGTCATTGCCAGCCACTCAGCATACCTGTGTACCTCCTAAGCTAGTTTATTCTTACAGTTTGAAATCTTGCGAGTTGAAATAAACACCGCGGTTTCACGTGTGGTTACATGACTGTGCAGTGTAATAGTATTGATAAATCTTGGATTTTGAACAGAGAATGAAGTTTGTTATAGAAGAAATAGTTTCAGGGTTTTGTGATTATTTTATTCATTATGACCTTTTGATTATTTCTGATTAACGATTATGAAAATTTTCTGATTTCCCATCACTATCATGCATGTCTGTCAGGGTAGGGTAATTTTGTATATATTTGTGTATGATGTACAGAGAAGATCGTCATTTATGTGCGTGTGTTTATGTACGTGAGACAAACTGTGACATTGTACGCATGACAAGTTAGAAGATCTACTTATACATGTAGTACATGCATGTTATACCAGAAACACTATTCTTTTAGATTTGGCCAAGTATATCTAGTTCATTTGTAAGTATGGTCATTTGTATGCATAGTGTGGTTATAATTTTTAAAAACTGTTGCTTGTGCATCTATAATTCAACGATTCATCAACTGACCTAATCATGATCATTAAATCATATACATTTCTACACCACATCAAATAGGTTTCCAAACCTCTAAATTCACTTAGTGTTATGATCAGGAGAGCTCATATCCAAGAGAACTCGTAATCAGGAGAACTCGTACCCAGGAAATTTTAGGTACGAATTCCCTTTGAAAAATTGCACCAGGGTATGACTTCTTTAGCAAAACTCGTACCTTATCGTTATTAGGGTACAAGTTCTCCTGGAGAAAAACTTGGTCATTTTATCATAGGAATCTACTAGTTTTCCTTCAGCAGAGCTCGCACCCAGATTTCTATGATTAAAGTGACGGACATTTTTATCCAAGAGAACTCGTACCCCGTTTTTTATTAAATTAAATGAAATGACAGTTTCTTCTCCATGAGAAATTGTACCCAAAATTCTGGGTAAAAGTTCTCCAGGGTATGAATTCTCCTAGGTTTGATTTCTATAGACTGGAAGTCTTGTACATTCCATGATGATGTTTGAAAGCATAAGATTCGTGCATGCAGCCACTCAGCACAGACTAGCTGGTACAATATATAGTAACACAGACTATGTACCTCACTCTGTAACGGTGTTCTCTTAATGTGCATTTGATAGAGTCTAAAACACTGTTTGCGGAATACACAGTGCATGCACGTCAGATTTTTTACACCTTTAACCTGAAGTGGCAAAAATAACTATATTTACTGTACACTGACTCTCTTAATCTACATGTGTAAGAATAACTGAGTTTATTTAATTAAATAAATGAAAAAGCATCACCAGCAAATTTTTTTTATTATATTAGAAATGATGATTAAGAATTATCAATTGAAAAGTTAATGTGGTAAGGGGAATAACTCCACGTTACTTGAATATTGGAATTTGGTGATGTGTACAAGTTTCTATCACATGCAGCAAACACCGTCATTCTCATCTTACTGGACAAACACCAGAGACTACAGTCACAGTGTAGGTATCTGTACTGGTAGACTATTTCATATTGTGACCTAATTAAAGCAACATTTTTAAATTTAGTTGATGTAGGTGTTTTAATTATCTGTAGTGTATTTCATATTGTGACCTAATTATTAAAAGCAACATTTTTAAATTTAGTTGATGTAGGTGTTTAAGTTCAGTAGAGTATTTCACATGGTGACCTAATTAAAGCAACATTTTAAAATTTAGTTGATGTAGGTGTTTAAGTTCAGTAGAGTATTTCATATTGTGACCTAATTAAAGCAACATTTTTAAATTTAGTTGATGTAGGTGTTTTAATTATCTGTAGTGTATTTCATATTGTGACCTAATTATTAAAAGCAACATTTTTAAATTTAGTTGATGTAGGTGTTTAAGTTCAGTAGAGTATTTCACATGGTGACCTAATTAAAGCAACATTTTAAAATTTAGTTGATGAAGGTATTTTAATTTTCTGTAGAATATTTCATATTGTGACCTAATTAAAGCAACATTTTTAAATTTAGTTGATGTAGGTGTTTTAATTATCTGTAGTGTATTTCATATTGTGACCTAATTATTGAAAGCAACATTTTTAAATTTAGTTGATGTAGGTGTTTAAGTTCAGTAGAGTATTTCACATGGTGACCTAATTAAAGCAACATTTTAAAATTTAGTTGATGAAGGTATTTTAATTATCTGTAGACTATTTCATATTGTGACCTAATTAAAGCAACATTTTTAAATTTAGTTGATGTGGGTGTTTTAATTATATGTAAAGTATTTTATATTGTGACCCAATTATTAAAGCAACATTTCAAAATTTAGTTGATGCAGGTGTTTAAGTTCAGTAGAGTATTTCACATTATGACGTAATTAAAGCAACATTTTAAAATTTAGTTGATGTAGGTGTTTTAATTATTTGTAGAGTATTTCATATTGTGACCTAATTAAAGCAACATTTCAAAATTTAGTTGATGAAGGTATTTTAATTATCTGTAGACTATTTCATATTGTGACCTAATTAAAGCAACATTTTTAAATTTAGTTGATGTAGGTGTTTTAATTATCTGTAGAGTATTTCACATGGTGACCTAATTTAAAGCAACATTTTAAAATTTAGTTGCTGTAGGTGTTTTAATTATCTGTAGAGTATTTCATATTGTGACCTAATTAAAGCAACTTTCAAAATTTATTTGTAGTTTGTGCTCTGTGGAGTTTCACATTGTGGCCTAATTAAAGCAACATTTTCAATTTGTTTTTTTAAAGTTCAGTTGATGTGTATTAAGTTTTTAGTTTGTTTTAGCAATATAATAAGGGGCATCTTTTTTTTTATTTTTAGATTATTTTTGCCTTCAAATTTCTTGTAGATTATAGTAGCATTTTGAGTGGTATTTTAAATTTTAGTGAACACTTCAGTGTTTAGACTTCTGAATATTGTACAATGGTGCTTTAGTTATTGTAATGTTGTGGTTTTCATCAGGAAATCTGACCGCAAGTTTAAATGGAGAGTTAAAATTGGCAGAAAATATCCATGATTTCTTTCTGATTTTTCCCCCCTTTTCATATAAATCAAAGTCCAATCTGACAACAATGTGCATGATTTTAGTTACAGTACTGTACTAGATACGGATATCAATGATGATACACTTCTGACTGATTAAGCAAATGGTTAATCAGGTATTTGCATCTCTTTAATTTTTGCAGGGAAATTCAAAGGGTGAAACTAATGGAGGCTTGGATTCTCTGTTTAAACACATTGATGATAATCCGAGGAAGTGGGCGTCGGTCAGTAAAGCAGCAGATGACATCATCAAAGAGAAGGACACTATGATTGAAAAGTTAGTCCTATCTTATGGAAGTTATCTGCTTTGAATGTTAAATATGCATGTATATGCAGCTGTAAGACCTACAAATGATAAAGATGGCTCAGTCTTTGCCCACCCAAATCAACTTTTGTGCTTTAAATTGTTTCAAAACTTTAAAAAGTGTATTTTGTGCAAGAATCCACTTGCAAGGCAGTTATGAAAATCAGACTTGATACATCATATAAGCATGACATTTTTTGCCATATTTAGTATTTTGATATGAAATGACTATTTCCATGCAGATTTTTTTTTTAGCTTGGAAACATCTACTGCAGGCTTTGACGAATTTCATATATACCCTAGATTTTTCTTCACAGTACACATGCGTGTGATGGAGAAAATTTATTTGTCCAAAGCTGCATTTTATGTTTTCTGTCAGAAAGTAAAACATGTACAAAAATCATCATTTGACCTACATGTGTAGAGTTTTTAGTAGAATTGGGATATTATGTCACATTTGATGCTCTGCTCTCCAGAAACTAAAAATATCAGAGAGAAATGATGTATAACTGAAGTAAACATGATCTCCTTCTGGAAATACTACTAAAGAAGAAAAGTTGTCAAAGAGTTTTATGGGGCCCAGAAATCCTGTTTTCATGTGTAGTCCTTAACACAGGAGAGAGCATTTCTTATGAATACATATAATCATCTGTGGAATTTCTCAAATTCACACCTTGCTATTCATTCAATAAACAGCCAGTAGTATTTGGGGGAAATTTTCGTAAGAAATTATGCTCTTTCTTATGCACAAGTAACCTTTATCTTTGGAACATGTTGAATTTGTGATGTCAACACCATCAATTTTTATCGTAGTGATTTTTACAGAAATTGGGGTTTTGAAATGGTGTCTTAAAACATTGCTAATCTGATAATTCACTTTGTTCAATGGATGTTTGTTCTTACTGCATATATATATATATATATATATATATATATATATATTATGTAGGAGTCGAGACCGACATTTGTAAGTACCAGTAGTTGTGTTGACCATTATAGTTATTAAACTATTATCTAGCTATCAAATTATTTCTGATGTAGATTGAAAGTGCAAGTGATGAGGTTAGAAGAGGACAACAAACAATATGAAGGGAAACTCAAGAGAGCTGTCCTTAATGGAGAAGGTGGAGAGGGGGAGGCTTATAAACAGATTCAGGTAAGTCTAGTACTGAATGGGGGAAAGGGGGGAGGCTTATAAACAGATTCAGGTAAGTCTAGTACTGAATGGGGGAAAGGGGGGAGGCTTACAAACAGAGACAGGTAAGTCTAGTACTGAATGGGGGAGAGGGGGGAGGCTTACAAACAGAGACAGGTACATGTAGATCTAGTACTGGATGGGGAAGGGGGAGGCTTATAAACAGATACAGGTAAGTCTAGTACTGAATGGGGGAGAGGGGGGAGGCTTACAAACAGATACAGGTACATGTAGATCTAGTACTGGATGGGGAAGGGGGAGGCTTATAAACAGATACAGGTAAGTCTAGTACTGAATGGGGGAGAGGGGGAGGCTTATAAACAGAGACAGGTAGGTCTAGTACTGAATGGGGGAAAGGGGGAGGCTTATAAACAGAGATAGGTAGATCTATTACTGAATGGGGGAGAGGGGGGGGGGGTTACAAAGAGATGCAGGTAGATCTATTACTGAATGGGGGAGAGGGGGAGACTTATAAACAGAGACAGGTAGGTCTAGTACTGAATGGGGGAGAGGGGGAGGCTTATAAACAGAGACAGGTAGATCTATTACTGAATGGGGGAGGGGGGGGGGGTTACAAACAGATGCAGGTAGATCTATTACTGAATGGGGGAGAGGGGGAGGCTTATAAACAGAGACAGGTAGGTCTAGTACTGAATGGGGGAGAGGGGGAGGCTTATAAACAGAGACAGGTAAGTCTAGTACTGAATGGGGGAGAGGGGGAGGCTAATAAACAGAGACAGGTAGATCTATTACTGAATGGGGGAGAGGAGGGGGGGGGGGTTACAAACAGATGCAGGTAGATCTATTACTGAATGGGGGAGAGGGGGAGACTTATAAACAGAGACAGGTAGATCTAGTACTGAATGGGGGAGGGGGAGGCTTATAAACAGATGCAGGTAGATCTATTACTGAATGGGGGAGGGGGAGGGGGAGGGTTATAAACAGAGACAGGTAGGTCTAGTACTGAATGGGGGAGAGGGGGGAGGCTTACAAACAGATTCAGGTAAATCTAGTACTGAATGGGGGAGAGGGGGAGGCTTATATGCAGAGACAGGCAGATCTAGTACTGAATGGGGGAGAGGGGGGGGGGGGTTACAAACAGATGCAAGTAGATCTATAACTGAATGGGAGAGAGGGGGGGGGGTTACAAACAGAGACAGGTAGATCTATTACTGAATGGGGGAGAGGGGGGGGGTTACAAACAGATGCAAGTAGATCTATAACTGAATGGGAGAGAGGGGGGGTTGGGGTTACAAACAGATGCAAGTAGATCTATTACTGAATGGGGGAGAGGGGGAGGCTTATAAACAGATACAGGTAGATCTATTACTGAATGGGAGAGAGGGGGGGGGGGGGGGTTACAAACAGATGCAAGTAGATCTATTACTGAATGGGGGAGAGGGGGAGGCTTATAAACAGAGACAGGTAGATCTATTACTGAATGGGAGGGGGGGGGGTTACAAACAGATGCAGGTAGATTTATTACTGAATGGGGGAGAGGGGGAGACTTATAAACAGAGACAGGTAGATCTAGTACTGAATGGGGGAGGGGGAGGCTTATAAACAGATGCAGGTAGATCTATTACTGAATGGGGGAGGGGGAGGGTTATAAACAGAGACAGGTAGGTCTAGTACTGAATGGGGGAAAGGGGGAGGCTTATAAACAGAGACAGGTAGGTCTAGTACTGAATGGGGGAGAGGGGGGAGGCTTACAAACAGATTCAGGTAAATCTAGTACTGAATGGGGGAGAGGGGGAGGCTTATATGCAGAGACAGGCAGATCTAGTACTGAATGGGGGGTGGGGGAGTTACAAACAGATGCAAGTAGATCTATAACTGAATGGGAGAGAGGGGGGGGGGGGTTACAAACAGAGACAGGTAGATCTATTACTGAATGGGGGAGAGGGGGGGGGTTACAAACAGATGCAAGTAGATCTATAACTGAATGGGAGAGAGGGGGGGGGGGGGGGGGGTTGGGGTTACAAACAGATGCAAGTAGATCTATTACTGAATGGGGGAGAGGGGGAGGCTTATAAACAGATACAGGTAGATCTATTACTGAATGGGAGAGAGGGGGGGGGGGTTACAAACAGATGCAAGTAGATCTATTACTGAATGGGGGAGAGGGGGAGGCTTATAAACAGAGACAGGTAGATCTATTACTGAATGGGAGGGGGGGGGGTTACAAACAGATGCAGGTAGATTTATTACTGAATGGGGGAGAGGGGGAGACTTATAAACAGAGACAGGTAGATCTAGTACTGAATGGGGGAGGGGGAGGCTTATAAACAGATGCAGGTAGATCTATTACTGAATGGGGGAGGGGGAGGGTTATAAACAGACACAGGTAGGTCTAGTACTGAATGGGGGAAAGGGGGAGGCTTATAAACAGAGACAGGTAGATCTATTACTGAATGGGGGAGAGGGGGGGGGGGGTTACAAACAGATGCAAGTAGATCTATTACTGAATGGGGGAGAGGGGGAGGCTTATAAACAGAGACAGGTAGGTCTAGTACTGAATGGGGGAGAGGGGGAGGCTTATAAACAGAGACAGGTAGATCTAGTACTGAATGGGGGAGAGGGGGGGGGTTACAAACAGATGCAGGTAGATCTATTACTGAATGGGGGAGAGGGGGGGGGGGGGGGAGGATTACAAACAGATGCAGGTAGATCTATTACTGAATGGGGGAGAGGGGGAGGCTTATAAACAGAGACAGGTAGGTCTAGTACTGAATGGGGGAGAGGGGGAGGCTAATAAACAGAGACAGGTAGATCTATTACTGAATGGGGGAGGGGGAGGCTTATAAACAGACAGGTAGGTCTAGTGGGGAGGGGGGGGGCTGCTTATAAACAGATACAGGTAAGTCTAGTACTGAATGGGGGAGAGGGGGAGGCTTATAAACAGAGACAGGTAGATCTATTACTGAATGGGGGAGAGGGTGAGGCTTATAAACAGAGTCAGGTAGGTTTAGTACTGAATGGGGGGAGGGGGGGGGGGCTTATAAACAGAGACAGGGAGATCTAGTACTGAATGGGGGAGAGGGGGAGGCTTACAAACAGATTCAGGTAAGTCTAGTACTGAATGGGGGAGAGGGGGGAGGGCTTATAAACAGACACAGGTAGATCTAATACTGAATGGGGGAGGGGGAGGCTTATAAACAGATACAGGTAGATCTAATACTGAATGGGGGAGGGGGAGGCTTATAAACAGAGACAGGTAGGTTTAGTACTGAATGGGGAAAGTGTGGAGCAAAACAATGGATCCTAATTTTACCAGATGATTGATTGCTCGCTAGCTTCCTCAATTATTGTTATGCCATCGTGTTTTTTTTTTTTTAAATGATTGATTGATTTTGATGTGTATGTAACAATTGACATTTGGGAAATTTTATTTGTTAGGAACTGGAATTGAAGAATGCACAACTAAAAGCAGAGAATGCTGAAATCAGAACCAAGAAAAATGCGGAACTAGACGAGCTGGAAATGAAGCTAGGGTAAAGCCATTGACACTGGATGACCCCATTCTGTTTGGTTTTGTAGGGAACTGGTAGTGTGTTTTTATCAATGACTTAGAAATCAATTCTTTTAGAATTTCTGTATAATTCCAAAACTAAGCACAATTAAATAGATGTTGGAATTGTAAATGTATGTTTGAGTACCTTATTTTCACATCAAGGTCACCAGCAAATTGAAAGTTCTCCATCAAATTGATTATAAGTGTACGTTCAATACATGTACAGTGAGAAAATAAATTCAAAATGATTAGCTGACATTAAAACTACCACCAATTATTATATCAACATGTTATGTGTACTCTGTGGATATGAGTATGGTTTTTTTTTTTCAATGCAGAGCTACCGAGCAGGAGGTGGACCAGCTGAGGGCAGCCATGAGGAAACGAGGATCCGGTCCGGAGTACTCCGACTCGCAGGTAAATAACATTGTCACTGTACCAACATCGAATGCCCGCCCTAGGGCCATTTACGCACCAATCATAGTTAATTGACTAAATAATGGGAAGTATGCTTGCTTGAGGTTTTTGTGAGAGCTCTTATTCTGCACTGAGACAGAGGGTGGGCATATTTTTTTAATATTCAGCACATACGTTTAAATTCTTGATAGCAGTGTGAGTGTTGACATCTGTTGTTATTTATGTTATGTTATTTATAAATAGATGCGATGTTGCGAGTTATAGTAGTCCCAGTGTTAATACAGTACAGGGTATCATGTCTCACTCAGTCCCAGTGTTAATACAGTACAGGGTATTATGTCTCACTCAGTCCCAGTGTTAATACAGTACAGGGTATTATGTCTCAGTCCCAGTGTTAATACAGTACAGGGTATCATGTCTCAGTCCCAGTGTTAATACAGTACAGGGTATCATGTCTCAGTCAGTCCCAGTGTTAATACAGTACAGGGTATCATGTCTCAGTCCCAGTGTTAATACAGTACAGGGTATCATGTCTCAGTCCCAGTGTTAATACAGTACAGGGTATTATGTCTCAGTCCCAGTGTTAATACAGTACAGGGTATTATGGCTCACTCAGTCCCAGTGTTAATACAGTACAGGGTATCATGTCTCACTCAGTCCCAGTGTTAATACAGTACAGGGTATTATATCTCACTCAGTCCCAGTGTTAATACAGTACAGGGTATTATGTCTCAGTCAGTCCCAGTGTTAATACAGTACAGAGTATTATGTCTCAGTCCCAGTGTTAATACAGTACAGGGTATCATGTCTCAGTCCCAGTGTTAATACAGTACAGGGTATCATGTCTCAGTCCCAGTGTTAATACAGTACAGGGTATTATGTCTCACTCAGTCCCAGTGTTAATACAGTACAGGGTATTATGTCTCAGTCCCAGTGTTAATACAGTACAGGGTATCATGTCTCAGTCCCAGTGTTAATACAGTACAGGGTATTATGTCTCAGTCCCAGTGTTAATACAGTACAGGGTATTATGGCTCACTCAGTCCCAGTGTTAATACAGTACAGGGTATTATGTCTCAGTCAGTCCCAGTGTTAATACAGTACAGCTTATTATGTCTCACTCAGTCCCAGTGTTAATACAGTACAGGGTATTATGGCTCACTCAGTCCCAGTGTTAATACAGTACAGGGTATTATGTCTCAGTCAGTCCCAGTGTTAATACAGTACAGGGTATCATGTCTCAGTCCCAGTGTTAATACAGTACAGGGTATTATGTCTCAGTCCCAGTGTTAATACAGTACAGGTTATTTTGGCTCAGTCCCAGTGTTAATACAGTACAGGGTATTATGTCTCAGTCAGTCCCAGTGTTAATACAGTACAGGGTATTATGTCTCAGTCCCAGTGTTAATACAGTACAGGGTATTATGTCTCAGTCCCAGTGTTAATACAGTACAGGGTATTATGGCTCAGTCCCAGTGTTAATACAGTACAGGGTATTATGTCTCACTCAGTCCCAGTGTTAATACAGTACAGGGTATCATGTCTCAGTCCCAGTGTTAATACAGTACAGGGTATCATGTCTCAGTCAGTCCCAGTGTTAATACAGTACAGGGTATCATGTCTCAGTCCCAGTGTTAATACAGTACAGGGTATTATGTCTCAGTCCCAGTGTTAATACAGTACAGGGTATTATGTCTCAGTCCCAGTGTTAATACAGTACAGGGTATCATGTCTCAGTCCCAGTGTTAATACAGTACAGGGTATCATGTCTCAGTCCCAGTGTTAATACAGTACAGGGTATCATGTCTCAGTCCCAGTGTTAATACAGTACAGGGTATCATGTCTCAGTCCCAGTGTTAATACAGTACAGGGTATCATGTCTCAGTCCCAGTGTTAATACAGTACAGGGTATCATGTCTCAGTCCCAGTGTTAATACAGTACAGGGTATTATGTCTCAGTCCCAGTGTTAATACAGTACAGGGTATCATGTCTCAGTCCCAGTGTTAATACAGTACAGGGTATCATGTCTCAGTCCCAGTGTTAATACAGTACAGGGTATCATGTCTCAGTCCCAGTGTTAATACAGTACAGGGTATTATGTCTCAGTCCCAGTGTTAATACAGTACAGGGTATCATGTCTCAGTCCCAGTGTTAATACAGTACAGGGTATCATGTCTCAGTCCCAGTGTTAATACAGTACAGGGTGTTATGTCTCAGTCCCAGTGTTAATACAGTACAGGGTATTATGTCTCAGTCCCAGTGTTAATACAGTACAGGGTATCATGTCTCACTCAGTCCCAGTGTTAATACAGTACAGGGTATTATGTCTCAGTCCCAGTGTTAATACAGTACAGGGTATTATGTCTCAGTCCCAGTGTTAATACAGTACAGGGTATCATGTCTCAGTCAGTCCCAGTGTTAATACAGTACAGGGTATCATGTCTCAGTCCCAGTGTTAATACAGTACAGGGTATCATGTCTCAGTCCCAGTGTTAATACAGTACAGGGTATTATGTCTCAGTCCCAGTGTTAATACAGTACAGGGTATCATGTCTCAGTCCCAGTGTTAATACAGTACAGGGTATTATGTCTCAGTCCCAGTGTTAATACAGTACAGGGTATCATGTCTCAGTCCCAGTGTTAATACAGTACAGGGTATCATGTCTCAGTCCCAGTGTTAATACAGTACAGGGTATTATGTCTCACTCAGTCCCAGTGTTAATACAGTACAGGGTATTATGTCTCAGTCCCAGTGTTAATACAGTACAGGGTATTATGTCTCAGTCCCAGTGTTAATACAGTACAGGGTATCATGTCTCAGTCAGTCCCAGTGTTAATACAGTACAGGGTATTATGTCTCAGTCCCAGTGTTAATACAGTACAGGGTATTATGTCTCAGTCCCAGTGTTAATACAGTACAGGGTATCATGTCTCAGTCCCAGTGTTAATACAGTACAGGGTATCATGTCTCACTCAGTCCCAGTGTTAATACAGTACAGGGTATCATGTCTCAGTCCCAGTGTTAATACAGTACAGGGTATCATGTCTCACTCAGTCCCAGTGTTAATACAGTACAAGGTATTATGTCTCACTCAGTCCCAGTGTTAATACAGTACAGGGTATTATGTCTCAGTCCCAGTGTTAATACAGTACAGGGTGTTATGTCTCAGTCCCAGTGTTAATACAGTACA
The DNA here is from genome assembly GCF_947568905.1 of Ostrea edulis. NCBI lineage: Eukaryota > Metazoa > Mollusca > Bivalvia > Ostreida > Ostreidae > Ostrea > Ostrea edulis. The sequence goes on from NC_079166.1 coordinate 10,871,958, forward strand.
GGGTATCATGTCTCAGTCCCAGTGTTAATACAGTACAGGGTATCATGTCTCAGTCCCAGTGTTAATACAGTACAGGGTATTATGTCTCAGTCCCAGTGTTAATACAGTACAGGGTATTATGTCTCACTCAGTCCCAGTGTTAATACAGTACAGGGTATCATGTCTCAGTCCCAGTGTTAATACAGTACAGGCTATTATGTCTCAGTCCCAGTGTTAATACAGTACAGGGTATCATGTCTCAGTCCCAGTGTTAATACAGTACAGGGTATTATGTCTCACTCAGTCCCAGTGTTAATACAGTACAGGGTATTATGTCTCAGTCCCAGTGTTAATACAGTACAGGGTATTATGTCTCAGTCAGTCCCAGTGTTAATACAGTACAGGGTATCATGTCTCAGTCCCAGTGTTAATACAGTACAGGGTATCATGTCTCAGTCCCAGTGTTAATAGAGTACAGGGTATTATGTCTCAGTCCCAGTGTTAATACAGTACAGGGTGTCATGTCTCAGTCCCAGTGTTAATACAGTACAGGGTATCATGTCTCAGTCCCAGTGTTAATACAGTACAGGGTATTATATCTCAGTCCCAGTGTTAATACAGTACAGGGTATCATGTCTCAGTCCCAGTGTTAATACAGTACAGGGTATTATGTCTCAGTCCCAGTGTTAATACAGTACAGGGTATCATGTCTCACTCAGTCCCAGTGTTAATACAGTACAGGGTGTCATGTCTCAGTCCCAGTGTTAATACAGTA